>NW_010516008.1:2204-6511 GCF_000687285.1 Phaethon lepturus
GCCGACGGACACCCCCCCCCGACCCGGCCGCGATCGGCAGCGCGCCGCTTCCCAGCCTCTTCGCGGGGTGCGCCCAGAAGAGGAGGAACCGCATCAGCGTTCAGGCGCTTTGGGCTGCTCAGGGGTTTTGTTGGAGTCTGGATGTGCATTTCTATAATTAAAAAGATGTATGGAAAAATGCATGCATACAAAGAGAGACTGTAACCTTATGCAGAACAGAAATAATATAAAAATATTTATATTATGTCAAATAAGCATCCTGGGCTGGATTCCCAGGGGAAGTTGCCAGCGAGCAGCCACCACGGTTTGCACTTTCTGAGACTTCAAAGTACTTCTTTAAAAAAAATCCACGCCGGCACCGAGCTTTCTGCCCGCCACGGGCAGCCGGCGCCGATGAGAGCCGGGCTGGCGAACCCACGGCACCGGCATGGCCCAGAAACTCTCAGCGAAGGCTCCCTGGAGTCGTTTTCCCAGCTTAATTGAATTCCCAAGGAAACCAAGTGCCTAAATCACTTGGAGCCTTTTCAAATCCTCCTGCAAGGATTCCACCCGTGTTCGCAGCTGGGTGAGAGCTCAGCTCCTGCGAACAAGCCTTGTGCTAAACGGCGACGGGCTGCAGAACCCAGTCCTCCAGAAACCGGTTCCTCGCTTGCAAAAGAGCAAGAAATGCCTGGTAATTTCCAGAAAATCTGTGTGCATCAATTACAGTGTTTGTACAAGTAGCTGCCACCAGTTACCATGTGAGCTGCAGTCAAGGCAACAGCCTGTGGGTGCGACATTTCTAACCCAGCTCCCTCTAGTTAATATGAAAACAGCTCGTTAATGTTTCATGGGAATATCTTCGCTGAGTACCGTAGCGGCTACTTGCTGTAATGCACGGGGGGTTAATGGGCCGGGGGATATAATTAGAGAACACAAATCATCTGGAATCTGGCACAAATTGGGTCAAACTGTTTTCCTTTCCTGAAATTTTAATGGCAAACGTGCCAGAGAGAAGCGGCTCCTGCACCAGCCTTGGGGATGCTCAGGGACACGCTGACCTCGGACCCCGTCCCTGGCAGGAGCTCACGCTACAGCAGGGCCCGGCATTAACGCCGCTCCCTTCCCGACACTCTCTGACATGTTTTTAGATAGTCTCACAGCATGGGAGCAATATGGCAGCATTTTCCAGTTGTGAACCAGTCACTATATTTGCTAGTTTACCAAAAATGCTTGTTTGGGCAGGCAGGAGCGTGGCAGGACCCCGTGCGCAGGCCGACGGCCGCCCCTTTGCCTTTGGGTGCTGCGCCTGCTCCGGGAGGAGGAGAGGGCAGGGAGGAGCAGAGGCAGGGAGATGCCAAGCAGGGTAAAAACTGCTTAATAAAAAGAAGGAAAAAAAAAAAAAAAGTTTAAAAACAGAATTTACAGTTCTACCGGTTACTGGGAAAGCTGGAACCTGGCACCCTAAATGTCCCTTTGGAGACTTTGTAATCAGAAGTTGAAGGGAATGGACCTTCAGTTTAGTGGCCGTTTGACCCGGTTTTGGCAGCAGGCACAGCCTCCCAGTGCAGGAGCTCGAAAACTGGGACTTCTTTCAAATTGGGATTTTGCTACCACAAGCCCAGGGCAGTGATGCCTGCGTCCCAATGCCCAGGGCTCAGCTGTGTCACCGCAGGCACAAGCAGAGCAGCAATGTGGCACCACTGAGCTGTCATACCGGTGCCACATGCTCTGACCTGCATCCCACCAGTCAGGTCAACACGGCTGCCCAGCTCCCCGGCACCCGCGGGGGTATCGGTCTGCCAAACCGAGCTGGAAGGGCTTTTTTTTTTTTTTTTTTCACATTTGCTGTACAGATTCTTTACTTTGGAAAGCACAAGGTGATTTTTTCCCCCTCAAATAAAGATCTCTCGCAATATTCCAAAGCAAAAGTTATTTATGAGGCAGTCTTGGCAGTGCTCGTGCCCCATCAGGTGGACGTTGGCTTCCGCCAGCAGCGCTGCCGTCGTCCCAGAGCCCCCGGTTGGCATTAAAAGTATTTTTCCTGAGAATATCCAAAACGGGAATTGACTTTGGTATCCATTTATGGCTTCCAAAGATTAAAATTGGTTTGTTTATCCGAACATCAACAAGCTTCAAAAATGCCCAGAGGAGAGCTGCCTGTTACACTTGTGCAACTCTGTTAAGGCTTCCCCCAAAACTGGGAGCACTCAAAAAAAAAAAAAAAAAAGCTAACAAACAGAAAACCAAACAAAAAATAACTCTACAGCATTTAGATCTCAGACACCCAACCAAGCCTTGCAGAACTAATAACTCATGTTTTCCTTGGCAGCTTGGGCACCGCCGCTGTTGCTGTTTTGCTATTAATCCCATTTGGTTACGGTTTTCATGCACTCAGGAATGCTGATTCACCGCACTCTCTCAGGGGAGTATAAGTGCAGGAGACCGGGATGGTTTAATCAGAGCCATCCTCAGAAGCGCGTGGAAGAAGCCTACGGCAGGTTTGTGAAGAGACAGACAAGCGTTCAAAGGTGTGTCTTTTTTTTTTTAATTAGCATTTTTTGAGCAAACCTTTGATAAAGGAGGAAACTGAACGGCCGTGGTTGAGGTAAAAAAAAACCCAGAGGTATTGCTGTAAATTATATTTGGTTAATGATAGCTACTTTTTAAGCTGTATCTGGTATTTTTAAATTTGTATTTTAATCTTCATATCATCAAGAATGTAAAAAAGATGATAGAGAACAAATCATTTATACTGGGCTTATCTGAGTAATTCCAATAACAGTGATTCGAATAAATGTGATTTTCCTCCAGTAGCATCAGACTTCTAGAAGAAACTAATTTCAATAGATAGAAGGGATTTTTATTGCAAACCCTTATTTGTAGTGTAGTTTCATAAAGAAACATCCTACCTATCCACATTTTGTGAGGACCCTGATCACTTTAGAAGCTCTCGGGCAGCCTCTCTGTGCGGGGCTTGGTTTTCTCCCAGGGGAGGCTCGGCGTCCCGCCGGACACCACCAAAACCACGCAGAGGGATGATAATACGGAAAAGCTTTAGGAGGGGCCTTGACCCTGTTAGACACCTGATAACCCAACCCCAAGCCTGATTCAGCTGTTCTTGGAGCCGCCACCATCGCAGGTGGTGTGCCACGTGCCTGGTTCTACTTGCTCCATCAGACCATGTGGCCTTTAAGAAGGAGCCGTCTCCAGCCAGAGGAGGGACTTCCCAGGGGAAGGGAACAATCTCAAAGGGTGTTATAAAGCAAATGTATCCATGCGCATCTGCACATGTGGAATCTTTTTGCCAGATCAGTGATTTTCCTCGTGAAACGGCTTTCCCAAGCTTCATACTGCAGCTGCTTAGAGTAGCTGAGGTCTGAGGTGGTTTTTTCCCCATTTGATGGTAATTATGGTGCCTGCAAGGAGGAAGGAGAAATCTAAGCTGGAAGTTGTTACTACTGCATGACCCCAGCTGATCATCACTGTTAGCAAATTTAATGCATGAAGGTTGAGGGTCATTTCAGCTCAGTTCAGCTGTTTGGCAGCAGAAGTCCAGACAAACAGCTTCAGCTTGCACACCTTTTATATTTAAATGCTAAGCAATGGGTATCTCCGGAAAGCAAATGATCTCTGCTTTGAACCGTATCTTGAAGGGATGCACAGGACTTTTGACCTGCTTCTTTCTTTCCACTGGAGGTGAAGAAAGAACCTGGATGATGAGTGTGGGCTTGGGCGACCCAAACAGCAGCCAAAGCCAATTCCAGCCTGAATGCTGGTAACACTGAGAATATTTGCATTAAAACAAAGCAGTGATTTTAAATCTAGGATTGCTGCTTTTCTCTCCATCCCTCCAAGCACCTCACGACAGGGTTCAGAAACGCGGTCAGGCTCTCTGGCCTGGGTCACACAGGGACGTTGCGCAGCGTGGCTGTTTCCCAGTAACGAAGAGCAGCTATCGAGGCTCCCTCTGAGGCCGGTACTTCTATAAAAGCAGAAGGAATTCTGCTGCAAAACAACTATTCACCTCCCCATCCAACGTGATGCTGCAAGAGAGGCTACGAGAGGGATACTGGAGTTATACTAGAATTGCAATCAGGTTGCGGCACGATAATAATTCCGAAAACAAAGACAAGCCCCTGCCCCAGAGACCCGCAAGGTCAAAATATCCCCAAAAAAAAACAAAACCCCCTGCCCCAGAGCCCCGCAAGGTCGGACGCTGCCGGTCCTCCTGGCCAAGCGACTTGTGTGGCCGGGCTGGGTGGTCTCCAGCTCAGCGAAACGCAAACGGGGCCATGCTGGGGGCAGCGGGGAGAGGGGGGGTTAGA
>NW_010516009.1:0-707 GCF_000687285.1 Phaethon lepturus
CTACGGCCTGTTCTTATGGCAATTATGCACATGGTAAAAATAAATGCATGCATCTTTAATGTCTCAATAAATAAAGGAAAGCAGAGCCTGCTGCTAACGTAATCACAACGGCAGGATGCAGGGAGCGGGGCCGCTGCAGCAGAGCCCAATGTGAAATCCAATCGTACCCTGGCAGAGGTTACACTGCTCTGCCAAGATAATAAAGCAAAGGCAGCACTGGTTAAGTGTGACCTTTTCTGAAATACAGCACAATATCTAATTTACCAAACAGGAGCCTCCCAGAGAGAAACATGCAAGGAGCTGCGAGCCGGGGGAGTTGGCCTAGCGCTCAGCACAGCTCAGTTATTACTTTCAGATAGTAATTACTGCTGGAGAGTCACGCAGGAGATTTACTGCACGAACTACTGGTCCCTGCAGCTCCTGCATCCTCGGTCCTGCAGGACAGCGTCGGTGGTTAGAGCTCGGGAGCAAACGGACACAGGTATTTTTAAAATACGTGACGTCCAAGACTTTAAACACTGCAGAAAAAGCCTGGTCCTGTGTTTTATCCATCAATCCCAGTGCTGCCATCCCAGGGGGAGGAGGCCACCCCACGGCGTCTCGCCCCCCGCGGGGTGGGCGGGAGGTCCCAGCCCTGCAAACGCGCTCCAAGGGCAGCCGAGCGATGGAGGGCAGGAGGGCTCGGAGCCACTTTCGGAGCAATCCCT
>NW_010516009.1:847-1065 GCF_000687285.1 Phaethon lepturus
CTTCGTCCCGCCCTGTGCTTGTGCATCCCAGTCCCAGGAAAACCAGGAGAGGGATGGGTGGGTGGGAGGACCCAGAGAGAAAATTTCAATATATACGCATATATCACAGAGCTTTAAACGCCCAGAGCACGGAGGCTGCATGGCCCAGCCTTCGGGGGCGACGGGATACCCAGGGCCGTCCGCAGGGAACGCTCGACCGGTGCCGCTGAAACCCCACC
>NW_010516010.1:0-204 GCF_000687285.1 Phaethon lepturus
CACCCGTCCCCACCCAAATGCGAAGAATGGAGGGGAACCCAGAGCCTGCCCCGGGGCATGCGGAGACTCTGCGTGTCTGCATTGCAGATCGCAACCATCATTGCAAACAGATAAGCCTCCCCGCTAGTGAATACAGACTGGGGGCAGGGGGGGACGGCGCTACAGAGAGGTGTCTGTATTGGGGGGGAGAGGGCTCAAAGACAG
>NW_010516010.1:224-1111 GCF_000687285.1 Phaethon lepturus
ATGAGACAGGCAGGCCTGTTTTGCAGGGGCACAGAGAAATAGCACTTCACCTTTTTCAAGCTTCTTTCCTCAGCCTTTCGACATTATTCTTTCTTTCTTTCCAAAGCAGCGATAGCTTTAAAAAAGTTTATTTTTGCTATCCACCGGGGAGAGGTGGGAATCGCCCAGTCAGATTCCAAAGGGAACGAGAGCAGTAGACCTATAAGAGAGCCTTATAGATCTTAAGGATTTAGAACCAGAGTCTACAGTCTGCTTGGGGAAGATAAACTTCCCCACTACCCAACTATTACTGCTTTCTTTAAGAAAATTAAAGGTTTATTGGGAGGATCTTACTGCCCGTAAGTTACAAAACTTGGAGAACCACCTAGAAGAAGTACAAATGAGGCCATGTGACACATCAAGCAAATTCCCCACATGCCCCAGTGCAAGGAAAGAGGACACAGCCACCTACCCTTATACAAAGGCAGGGGAGCAGCTACTGACCTGTTGCACTGCGAAAAATCGTTTGGAGATGACAGAGAGGGGCCTCGCTTGACTTCCATATATCTCCTCCTTCCCTCTGGAGTCATGATGAGAAACCAGGCACAGCTGGTGCTCTGAGCCCACCGCCGCCAGGTAACGCTGCTGCGGCGCTGCTCGCCTGGAGGGGTCCTCGTCGGGCCCACCTTTGATCACTCCCTCATTAACGGTGATTTTGTTTTTCACGGTTAGAATCCGGACGGGATCCAGACGTAGAGACGATTAGGAACGCGGGGGAAAGTGCTTATAACCGGGAGAAGGGCTGAAGCGCGGAACCGGAGCCCGCTTCTTACCCCCTGGCACCCGCGCTGCCGGGGCTGCCCTCGCCGCCCCGGGCGTGGGGTTTCGGGTAGGGCCGCTTGCCTCTT
>NW_010516011.1:0-308 GCF_000687285.1 Phaethon lepturus
TGCCACAGCAGCCCAGTGCTGCCAGCACTCCTGAAATCCCAGCTCGCTGGGAGCCAGGGCTTGGCCTTTGGACATGGGGCAGGGCTACGCGGCGCCCTGAACGCCCCGGCATGGGGCCCTGTGCCCCTGGGACCGGGCGCTCCACATGCTGGCCGCACGTGTTCCACCCCTGGGCCACCCCAGTCTCAGGACGACCTTTGCTGCGCTCAGGAGCTGCGCCACGTGCCGTATGGAGATGGTCCATCGGGTTTGCACGGCACCTGGCACCCGCCAGCCGGCAAAGTCCTACAACGGCAGGCGCTGAGGGG
>NW_010516011.1:368-936 GCF_000687285.1 Phaethon lepturus
CGGCAAAGTCCTCCACCGGCAGGCGGTGAGGGGACGAGCGCCTGACCCGCAGCAGTGCGCGGTCCAGCGCCTGGCACCACTGAGAAGCATCCTCTCGAGGTGGGACAGAGCCCTCCAGCCTGGCCCAGAGGGTCACCTGCCCTCCAAACACAGCCCCGCCAGCTACTGGCGCTTTACAAAGCAACCGGCTGACGGCGGAGAGAGCGGGAGCCCCTGCTGTGGACCAGGGTGCTCCTTGGGGCCATATCAGAAATCCAGCCAGCAAAATGACCCCCAGCGCGAGGACGCTGCCCGGACAACCCGCACGCGCGCCACGGGGAGCCGTCCCGCCCGCACACTCACACTTCTTCCTTCTCTGAGCGTCAAGGAGATCTCTGCAGCTGGAAAACTGGTTGCCAAAGTGAGCTCCAACTCTTCCTTCCACATGGAGGTGAATGCATCCTTCAAACCGCTTTAAGATGATGCAAGCTTCTTTGCAGACACATAGCTGAAGCTAATCCATGTTCCTGTGCGCCGCAGCCGCTGCCATATTCACAGCCGACGTGATGTTGTAAGTGGTTCCTCTCAG
>NW_010516011.1:971-1613 GCF_000687285.1 Phaethon lepturus
TGGTACTAAAGGAGTCTTTCCTCTAAGCTCACGCTGTAGGGACTGGCCCAGGCAGGAGGCAACGTGAACACCAGGGATGTGGGAGGCTGCGAGGGGACAGCGGTGGCCACCTTCCCTCGTCACTCCCTGCACTGCTTGCTGGGTGCCGGGGGTCCCGAGGACCTGCTGCCCCCAGGGGACCTGCTGCCCCTGAGGGCCACAGCCCAGCTCCTGAGGAAAGACCGCCAGCCGGATCAGCTCTCCCGTGAATCCTTTCAAAAGGCTGCCCCAGGGTGAAAATGCTTCCTGCGGGAAGCAGGATCTGGGTCCACCTAAAGCAGGAACCGGAGCCCCAGTAAAATCCCAGCAGGGAGGGAGAGAGGTCGCAGCAACGAACTGGAGATGCCACCCTCAACGCCAGCTCCCAAGACGCCCCAAGGGTGTCCCCTCGGGCCGGGTGCGCTGCGGCGGGGAATCGCAATCAATTGCAACCGCTGGGGTGGCAAAGCCCGGCCGGGGCTGCTCTTCCCTTGCAGCAACTTCAGTGGCGCAGGGAAGCTGCTGAAAGGCAGCGCCGGTGCCTCCTCCCAGCCACCGCGCTGCCTGCTGCACACGTTTTTGGAGAGCGGCTATCAGCCCACGGCTGGGGACGGCTACCAGCCA
>NW_010516012.1:0-1804 GCF_000687285.1 Phaethon lepturus
TGGCCTTGTTAAACCTCATGAGGTTCACATGAGCCCGTTCCTTGGATGGCATCCCATCCCTCAGGTAAGCCTTACCTTATGTTGGTGTATTCTCCTTTTCCTTTGAGTCCCGATCAGGTTCCCTGGAGTTGGAGACCTGCTGCAGGACAGCAGGCTGCCATCCTGCCTCTGCCCTGCCAGAAATGTCCCTGCCCGGCACATGGGGGAGCAGAGCTGGGGCCTGGGGCTGGCCCCTTCCCATGCAACTATGCATGGTGGGGGGCTGGGGGGCTGCTCTGGGCCTGCAGCTGCTGATTTCTAGGCGGAGAGGAGGGTGCCCAAGGGCATGGGCTTGTGCTGTGCTCCCCGTGGAGCAGCCCCGTGCCGCTGGGTCTCCCCCGTGAGCCAGAGGTACAGGTGCCCAAGGGCAAGGGTGCTCTCCTGGGCTGGTGCTGGGCAAACACAGGCTTATGCCCCCCGCTGACGGCTTTGGTGTGTGAGCCTGGGTTAATTTGGTGCAGAGGTGAAAATACTTTTATCCTCAAAAATTTCATGGCATGTGGTTGCTGCCTCAGAGCAGGGAAAGCACGCGAAGCCGTGGCCCTTCCTGGAGTTTAATGCTGGACCCCGATACCATCGTAGCTATTAAAGCCCGTCCCTCAAGCCCCAGTTCAATAATACAGTAATATCCTGATAGGATCAGGGGCTGGCTCTGATGGCAGATGGGCTCCAGTCCCTCCTCCGGCGCAGCGTGGGGTACTGCCACCTCACCACAGCAAAACTTTAATTTGCAGATTATTTGTTTTTGCAGCAGGCTCTGGAGGGGGGGCCGAGCGAGTTCCCGTTATCAGGGTGCTGGTTGCTGGCTGCTGGCCAGGCACTGCTGAAAGCCAGAGCCCTTTGCTGGGCTCTGCCATGCTTTGCTGGCTGGTACCCAAACCCAGCTTCTCTCCTTCCCCAGGGTCCTTGTCAAACCTCCCCAGGGCGACGCTGCCGTGGCTCTGCCCTTTCCCTCGGGGTCATTACGCCTGGATTTACTCGCTCCTGCCAGGCAGGGCCGTACCCCCACCAAGGTGGGCTCCCATCCCCGGCTTCCCCCGCCTGTCCTCCGTGCCTGGGCAGGCGCTGCCAACTCCATCCCTGCGAGCCCTGCTTTGGCCACAGGCAGAATTAGAAAAGGCTCAAAGGGGTTAATGAAGACTGGCAGCGGCCGGGGAGGCCGATAGTGAAGCGTTTAAGTGCTATGGCAGTAGCAAGGGCTGCACTCACCTGTCTGCCCACTGCAAAAGTTCCCAAGGAAGCCCTGCCAGCAGCCCCTTGCTAATCACCTACATCAAAGCAAATGCTAATTAAAACAATTATTTAGGGAGGGATTGAGGCCGGTCCTGCTGCATTGCTGAGGGGGAGCCAAGCACAGCCTCAAAACAGCAGCTTTTGGGCTGCGGGACCCGGTGTGACCGGCAATGACAAGCGGTGCTGGGAAGGACAAGGTGGTTTTGTAAGGCACAGGGAGCGCCCGGGCCATGGGGCGCAGCCTGCGAGGAGGAGGAGGAGGAGGAGAGCTGAGCATGCGGAGGCAGCAGTAACCTATTTCCCCACTCCACTCCCACCCGGCGCGAGGTGCCGCCCTGCACCCAGCCTTTCCCACCTGGCTCCATCGCCCGTGGCCGCTCGCAGGGTGGGAGCGAGGATCCCGCACCGGGGATCCTTTACTTCAAAGTCACGCGAGCTCCTCTGCGGTGGCACAGGCTCTGCCGTGGCAGGCAAGTGCCACCCTTGGGGTTGGGGGGCTCGGGCTGCTCCCCCCAGAGCGGCAGGCCCCGGG
>NW_010516012.1:1835-2851 GCF_000687285.1 Phaethon lepturus
CCGGTCTGAGGGGTTGGCAGTGCTCGGGGTGCAGTGACCCAGGAGAAGCCCCGGAGATGGCTTTGCTCTGGAGGCGCTGAGGATGGCTAAACCCAGCATTGTTTTTTTGATGAGACCTCAGATTTGGTTGACAAAGGTAGCTGCGTCGGCATAATATGCTTAGGCTCCTGTAAGGTATTTGACATAATACTTCCTGACAGCCTGATCGGAAATTAGCCCTATACAGCACTCCGTGGGTTTAATGCAGCTACGTGCAAGGCTGTATGTTTGGGGAGGCAGAATGTAGGTCGCAGCGGTGAGACGGGGCTGCGTGCCGCAGGCAGCCAGGCGAAGATCAGGGTGGCTGAGGTCCCAGGGGGACAAGCGGCACCGGTGGGTCCCGTCCCGTGGGGAGGCTGAGCCTGTTGCCTGGAAGTTACTTTGGAGATCAAACTTGGGGAATAGCTCGGCTAAATCCCCACCAGGACTCCAAGGTGCCACAAAAGAAGCAGCTCAGGGACACCCCAGTGGTCAGTAAGCCACCAGCGAGTGAAATTCCCATCCAGGTCCTGTGATGCTGCTCCTCACCCCGGTGCTGTCTCGGCTTGCGCTTGCTCCCCCGCGGTCCCCGGCTGTGGGCTCAGCAGGATGGGGCATCTCCTCCCCCAGGGTTCCTCCAGGCTCCTGTGCCCTGCTGCCCTCCCTGCCCCTTGGCACTTACCCCCCGCCCCAGGTGATTTTCTCTGGCAACCTCCTCCTGCTCTTCCCCTCCCTCTGGAGCATTCTGTATCTTACGCTCATCGCCCTACATGGGCTTTCCTTCCTCGGAGCGCTGCCTCCCACGCCGTTAGTGGGACCGATGGGAGCGGGACGGTCTGGAGATGATGCTCTCCAGGGCTCGTATCCATCCACGGGGACCCCCCAGGGTGGTGCAGGCTTTGCCGGCCGAGAGCAGAGCCAGGCTGCGCGTGCCCGCGTCCTGCCCGCACCGCGGTGGGGAGGACACGGCGGCCATCCAAAGTGTTGCCTCAGGCAGA
>NW_010516012.1:3220-3839 GCF_000687285.1 Phaethon lepturus
AGCACCGGGGGGCAAGGGGGGGCCCGGGGGGCTTTTGCATGGAGGTTGTGGGCTGGTGCTGGTTGGGTCCCCCCGAGGGGTTGGCAGCTACTGCTGTAGAGATGGATGCCGAGGCAACAGGTCATGTCCCTTTGGGAAACAGCTGGAAAAGCCCTTTGAGCCCCTGCAGGAGCATGGGATCTGTCTTGCCAGCCACCCTGTCCCCGGCTCATGGCTTTGCCTGTTTTGTGGCAGCCCTCTGCGGTCCCAAGGGGTTGCTCCTCCCTGCCAGCGTCTTTAGGTCTTTGGGGCGATTTTGTTAAGCACCGCTTTGCTTTGCTCTGAGCTCTCTGGGTGGGCTCTGTGTGCTGCGAGGGCGACGTGCTCCTGCCCTACTGCTGAGGTGGGGGAGGTCCTGTCCCCCGTGCTGGGGCTGCTCCCGGGTTTCCAGGCAGGGCCTCAGTCCCTGAACGGGTGGGAAAAATAAATAAATAAAATAATTTTGCCCTCCAAACAAATAAGACCCTAACTGCTGCTTTTCCTCTTTTGAAACACTAGCACTAAGATGATGTATTTTTTAATTTCAGCGATAAAGCCTATTTAGGGCGAGGTATTCAACCGGGTGTGAATTAATTCAGCT
>NW_010516013.1:0-5212 GCF_000687285.1 Phaethon lepturus
TTATTTTAAAACGGGGAGGAAAAACCCAAGAGAGAGCACGCGTGGCTGGGTGAGAGGCAAAGCTGAGCAGGCATTCCAGCTCTCCCGCAGTGCCGACTGCTGCCATGTGCTTGTCTCAGCCCTGTGCCGCCCTCCCCAGGGACAGTGGGAGGAGGCTGGAGCGATCCCTCTGCTCATCCCTGCCGTGGCCGGCTGGTTTCATCCGTGTTAGGCTCCTGTCCCAGCCAAAATACCCCGACCCCACTTCTCCTTCACCGGTGTGAAGCCGGGCGGTCTCAGCTGAGAGTGGGCCTGGAGAGGAGCTGTTCTCGCTTCACGTTTCTTTATCCTTGAAGAGCTCTGGATGAACGCCGAGGATGACAGACCGTCCACCCGGTGCCACGCACGGTTGAAAGCTGCCACCCGGGTGCCCAGCGTTTCGGTGGTGGAGTTTCCCTTGTGCTCGGCGCAGCTCAAAGAAACGCTTGAATCGGCTGATGAACCGCGTGGCGATGCTGAGACGGAGTCAAGGTTAGGATACGATAGTCCCCACCTGTAACAGCGGTGACAACGCGATGAATATTTATAGCGAAGGGTGCGTCTGCGTCTCACCGAGGGCCCCGTCTTTGCTCGGGGGGAAGCAGCAGCAGCAAGTTCTGAGGTCAGGTCATGGGGCAGAGGAGACGGCACACGGCTTTGTACGGGAGCGAGCAGGTAAGGGGGATGTTGTCCCAGAGCGTTTGATGTCACCTGCCGTCTGGTGTGATGACCGCTTTGTTTTCTCTTGGCAAAATGGTCTTTATTTAAAAAAAAAAAAAAAACAGACACAAACCTGGCACCTTTTTTGCATAAAATTAGCTGTCTTGGGTCATTTGAGCCTTGGATCTTCTTTCTGAGAGGGGCTAGGAGCAAGGTGGTGGAAAATGATGGGTTACTGAGCAGTCCTCCCGGACCTCCCTGTGCTGAAGTGTCTCCTGAGCTGGAGACAGTACCCGCGCTGTTGGGTTTAAGAACCCCAGTCCTCCAAGAATTCATCTAGTGACTTTTTAAAGGCACTTTATGCTTCTGGCTTCCCCACACCCTCTGGCCGCAGCCTCCACGGCCGATGCGTAGCATGAGGAAAGTCCTCAGGCGGTAAAAATACATGTCAAGGTGATAAGCTGCCTCGAGGAGCGGGGACCCGGGGAGAAGCTGTTGAGCTCCAAGGGCGAGAGACACGGTCTTGGCTCCTTACGAGTGCTCCAGCATCCTGCCGGGGGAAGAGATGCCGTGGAGGTTTTTTTGCCGCTGCTTCTTCATGTGAGAATGCAGGAGCCATCTTTTTCCTAACTGAGGGTTAAGGCACGCAAGGCTCAGACTTTCCGTGAGCAGCAACTTGATCATGTGGCTCTATTTGTTGAATGAGGGTTGGTTTTCTGGGTGTCTCTCTTTTCACCGGTGTCAAATATAAACCATATATTTTATCTAATGCAAGGAGCAGCTGCCCCTTGGGTGAAGCCAGGTTGGACAGTGCAGAGTGATGTTGCCCAGTACTTCAAGACGAGGAGTAAATATTGTTGCAGCTGTGGAGATTACAGGAGGGATGTTTAATTCGGCAAAGATAAATGAGTCAACCCGAGCCCGGGGTGGTGGAGCTGAGTTATCCTGCCCGTAGCTGCCTGGTGAAGAGAAGGTCGTTAAGTTACGTGCAGGGTTAGAGCTGCGCAACGGGCTCGTGGCCAGCGAGGGGAAGACGAGCGACCAAAGTAGAAGCGTGCGCAGCTGCTGGATGGAGCAAGAGTCGGGGAAGACTTCTCAGCTTGCCTTATGCTCTCTCCTTCGCTGGAGCCTGTGCCCTGCTGAACGGGGAGCTTGCTTTGATGTCTCCTTTCCCAGTTGCCGGTGCCCGGAATAGCCAGAAGAACACGAGAAGGGGGCGGCTGGAGTCCTACCTCGCGGGTGAGGGTGACAAACTGGCACCGATACCTGCGGGCCCTCGGCCGCGGCGGCTGGGAGCAGCTCGGGTCCGGCGCCTCAGCCGGAAAGATGCTGACGCTGCTGAAAGTGCTGCGACGCAGGGCTGAGCCGGCAGGACAGGTTGGACTGCGGAAGGGACGTGCCGTGCAACGACGGCCTCATCGCTAATGGCGCAGGACGCTTGGCGTTCGGCTGCCATAGTGTCCCCTGAGCGGGGTGCGGCGCTGACGGGGGGAGCTGGTGGTTCCTGGCTTGCTGCGCGTCCAGGTGGGACGATGAAGAGGGCAAAGGCACGAGCGGTGCGTCAGCAGAGCCTGCTCAGCCCGAGAACCCAAACCGCACTGTAGCAGGACCAAAGCAACCTGCATGTCGCTTTTCCTGCTGCTTTGTAGCCTTTAAATTCCATTTTCAGTGGGGATCTCAATACTTAGACGGGTTTGCTGCCACGCATCTTCGCTTGCTTCTTAACTGGAATGGCATGTGCATCTCTCCCTCTGTTTTGGGGGTGAAGGGGGGCTTGGGGACCACCTGGGTGTAACGGACCCACAAACTGGGGGCTGAAGAACCTCCTAGTCCATCCTTTCTACCCCGATGCGGGATCAAGTCTAGCAACATCGCTCCTGACAGACGTGCTTAGGCTAGACAGGTATGTGCCGCCCGGTTCTGACTGCTTAGGAAATAATTTGGCTGCTTTCCTCTAGCTAACGAGCGTGCGTCTCTTGTGAGCAGGGCACGCTGGGCTCCCGTTGGGCAGAGCCGCAGGCAGCGAGGGCTCCTGCTGGGATTTTGGTTTATTTTCCTTCTGGGAAACGCGGACCACCAGACTGAAGGGGAGTCAGAGCGATAGGATGCTGCCGGCTTCCCTGGAAAATCTCCTTTTCTTTGCGCTGTGGCTGGATCCTGCTTGGGGAGTGAAGGTCCCTGCGCTCACCGAAACGGTGACGGTGGCAGTTCTTGGGACGCGGCGCGCCCATCAAGCTCTCTCTGCGCGGGCGGGAGGCCCGGCAGATACCGGGGCTGTCCGGCGCATCCCTAAACCTCTCGCGGAAGGCGGGGAGGTAAGACGAAGGGCTCGTGCCGCTCCGTGCATGCGATGGCTCTGCAGTATCCCACCCACCTCCCGTCATCTGTTCTGGCTTCCCTTCTCTCTCCCCCCCCGTTGCTATTTATCCCAAATGCCATTTTTATCTCTCTTCATGCTCTGACTATACATCCGAGCTCTGGGCAAGAGGCTGGTAATTTCCATACAGATTATAACATAAAAAGAAACATTCAAAAGCTTCCAGAAACGCATCAGACCTGCAGCGTCTCCGATGGCACAGCCTGCTGCTAAGTTTAGAAAATAAAAAATTAAAAAAAAAAAAAAGATCTTTCTAACGTGGTCATTTTGACAGGGAAAATGCTGGAAATGGAAGTGAAGGCTGTTCAGGCGGCGCAGAACGTCCTCCTGGTTCGGTACCGCTCTGAAGCCTGGTGGTGTAGCGTGAAGCGAGGTGGTGTAGCACGAGATGAGCTTTTTGACCCCGGTATTTTCATGCCTAGCTTTACGTTCGGTACGTATTCATTACTTGTAGGAAATGCCAGGCGCTCACCGCTCCTCGCTTCTAACTCACAGCTCAGACCCAGCGTCTCTGAAGAGGGACACCCGACAGCGCTCTGCGTTTTGCAGAGCCTTTCCCCCCGAAAAAAGAGCTCCTTTTGCCCCTGCGTTGTAATTTTGGTTCAGAGCGGGGTCCGTGCTGTACCCCCCGGCCGCGCAGCCGGACTTGCTCTCCGTGGTGGCACGCAGCACCGGGCGACGCACGCTCCTCTTCCAAAGGCACGAGTCCATTCTCGTTAGCCTCGCGATTCATGGAGGCAAAGCCGAAAGCCCCAGACAGATTTTAGTGTTTTCCTTTTTTTTTTCCTCCTTTCGAAGAGCACGTCGCCCGTCAGTTCCCATTATACTCCGGGCTGGCACCCTTTGGACAATATACCACACGTTCGGCTGCCTAAATGGGCTTTTGAAAACCTGTGCTCGACCCCTCCCGTCGCAGGCTGGGGCGTCACGCGTGGTTTTTGGGAGCGAAGCTGCTGTGGGCAGCCCCCCGCCGCGCTCTTGTCCGTCTCTGAAGCCGCCCCTGCGTAAGCACAGCACCTGGTGAATATTGCCAGCTAATGCTTTGCTTTGGGGGGGCGGGGAAAAAGCAAAATTAAATTAATTGAGGTGTTGAGAGGGCTTATGTGCTGTTTCCAGGGAAATAGAGATTCAGGGGGAAAAGGATACGGAGCTTTACGGTGACAGGGGATGGGAAGCCGAAGCTTGCGTTTCATGAAAGCAAAAAAACCAAAAAAGTGGGTGAATTTGGAGCTGGCTCCGCGGAGGCGTTGTGTTACGGGAGATCTCACCTGCGCCCCGGCTCTGGTAACGCTGCGCCGGGAATTCGATCGGTCCTCGCCCCGGCGAGGCGTTGGGAGTTCAAAGGAGGAGCTGGGCTATATGGAGCCGCTGGTGCGCCGCTGGCTGGGGCGTCGTGTCTTGTCTTTCCTCCTCCTCTTCCTCGTCAGGCTCCAGGTCTCGGTGGCAGGATTTGACACCGAGGGCTCGAGGCTGTGGCTCGCGGGACGCTGGAAGGGTTTTTGTCTGCGGCCTGGGAAGCGTGAGTAAAGAAAGCAAGACTCCGGAGGTTTTATTTTTGGACGGAGACCCCCAGAAACTGTGGGTTGGAAAATCACCGCCCAGAGCGTGGGTTTGGGAGCGCTCTGTCAGCAGGACGGGCTGGGGAGCGGGGATCTGTGGGTGCTTTTTGGTTCTGGCAACGTTTTGCCATAAATTGAAGTCGATTCACTGCTCTGGGACAAAATGAGGGCTCTCGCAATGAAAGCGGAGAAACTTTTCTCCTCTAAAGAAATCTTTCCCAACCGCTCCTAAAAGCTCCGGCTGCCTCCGTGGTTCCCCGCGAGCGGCTCTTCCGCTCCCCGATGCCAAACCCAGGATCGCTGCGCGGTCGTGCGGCTGGCTGCGCCCTTCTCTCGGGCGGAGGATGGCGAGGGTGCTCTCCTTCGCTTCCTCCTGGTGGAGCAGTAGCTGGCAAACCAGCGTTGCCGTGCCGGTGCCATCGTGAGGACGGAGCCCTCCCCTGTCCCTGCCTGATGTTCCCTGTGTCCGTGTTTGCCCCCGGGCAGGGGTGTCCCTGCGTGGTAATGCCCTGGGGGGCAAGGAGGCGCAGGGAGATCTGAAGGTTTCTCTTTTGGCTGGTTTTCGGGAGGGCTGGAGGTGGAGAGGCTGGATAATGGC
>NW_010516013.1:5422-5648 GCF_000687285.1 Phaethon lepturus
CTGTCTCGTGCGCCTGTCTGTCCGCTTGCCCAGCCTGGCTTCTTACTATCTTCTCCCTGCAGCAGATCCTGCTTTGATGGCGCTAGCGGCGTATTCCAGAGCAGGGAAGCCTCTGGATTATCCAGTTCCTTCTCTCTCATCCTTAAAAGCTTTGCAGCCGCAGAGCAAACCCGTCCACCTCCATCCTGCTTTGCTGGTGACCGGCACCTCGCGGCTGGGCCCGCCG
>NW_010516013.1:5849-9694 GCF_000687285.1 Phaethon lepturus
TGGTACCGGTGGCCAACAGCCGGCAAGCCCGGCTTACGTATGGAGCCCCTCTTTATGCAAATGGCTTGGGGGGGAAAAAAGTTAAAAAATACTTATTCTCTAACTCTGATAATTGCAGAGCGTCTCTGTAAGTTCCCTGCGAGAGCCGTCCTCCCCGCGCTGCGAGCAGCAGCAAGTCCAGCTCCGCATCGGAGCGGCATCCCCAGCAGCTCGCCGGCTTTCCAGCGCCGGTTTAAGTGACGTGACTTGCTTTCCGTCCCCGGGGCTGGGAACCGGCCTTGTCCGAGGTCGCTTCGCAGAGCTCCTGGAGCTTTGCTTGTAAATGGCTTTTTTCTTAAACGTCACTGTCAGGGCGGGCTTGAGGCTGTAGGTGTGGTGGTGTTTTTAAATTTATTTTTCTTTGGGCCGCCACTAACCGTGCGTGGTCTTGATAAGGGCGTTTTTCTGTTCCACAATTGTCAGTTGAGGTCAATAATACCTGCTGTAACCACTGGGCTTTGAAATCCTCTTAACGAAGCCGAAACGCGGCTCTTCCGGAGTGCCGTTACGGGGAGGTGGAGCTCAGGGATCCGTGTTCGGCTCCTGGCGTGTAACTTCTCGAGCTCCCTCTTTTTCCTGAAACGGCAAGGCGAGCGCTTGGTGGCTAAATCCAGTGTGCTCTGTCTTTACAGGAATACACGTGCCCGAGATGTGAATCTGGCTTTATTGAAGAAGTCACAGATGATTCCAGGTAACGTACGCGTCGAAACGCTGCTTGTTTTACCGCGTGCTTACGTTTCTTCTGGGTTTGTGAGATGCCTGGTGTAAAGCCTCTAAAAACTCTGGACAAAAGGATAAAATAAGGAAGGCGAAAGAAAAGCTTATACATGAGCGTGAATTCGGACTTGATACCAGATGAGACTGAAAATACGAGCGGCCGTCGGTCTCGTGCTAGAGCCACGCGGAGGGGCTTGGCGAGGACTTCCAAGAAGATGGGAGCTGTGAATTAAGGCTGTACAAGGTCCTGCGAACAAAAGCGCGTACAGGTTTTTGACCCCTGTTTCTTTGGTCTGTTAGAGCAAAAAGCATTATTTTTTTTTTTAGGAATCAAGCTTGAATCGCAGCGACACGCAGTATCTTTCTTTTTTCCTCTGTTGGCCCCAGCTCAGCCTCCTGACCGCTTCTCCAATCTCACAGCTCGGGCCAAGAGAGAAAGAAACGCCTTTTCTCTCTAGGATTTGGTCGTTGGTCGCCCAGCAGAACACGCTGCTGGCAAATTAGATCCAAAATTATATCTGCTCAGCACTTAATATATTCAGTCTTGAGTAACTGCTGAGAAAACTGCTTTGTTTGGGTTGGGGGTAGGCAAGACGAAAGGACGCACGTGAACCTGCCAGAGCAGGACTCCGGGGCTGGGTGTCGCTGAGGAGAGGACTTAATGTCACACTACGTCCTCCTCTTAAATATAAGCGCGTACTTGCTTAAGGCAAGACTGGAGGGGTCCTCGGGGCGCTGGGCACGCGATCCCATTTGCGGAGTGACGATGCTCCATCTCAAATGCCTCCTCGTAGGAGGCTTTTCTAGAGCCCGGATAGTTAGAAATGGGTTTCTTCGCCACGGTCAGGTTGCGTGTAGCGTGCTGGCACATAAACAAACCTTTTAACTTTAATGGGCCTTTTCTGTCCCTAGGAATTACTCCGCTGTGTTCACAGAGCAGGCTCTGTTTGCCCATCCG
The DNA here is from genome assembly GCF_000687285.1 of Phaethon lepturus. NCBI lineage: Eukaryota > Metazoa > Chordata > Aves > Phaethontiformes > Phaethontidae > Phaethon > Phaethon lepturus. Next base: position 7,564 of record NW_010516013.1, read on the forward strand.
TTCTCTCTGAGACCACACGGGGACCGTCTTGCTCACGCGAGCTCCCGTCTGTGTTTAACCCCAGAAGGGGAGCTGGTCTCTGGCAGGGTGACCTGCTCTCACTCGCCTGTTTCTCTCCAGTTTTCTAGATGGCAGCGGCATAGACGACAGCCCATCCACACAGTTTGCAGAGGTGAGTCTTGCTGTCTTGCTTTTTACGTTTTTAACCGTAGCCATGAAGAGGTTTTCAGCCTTGGCTCCGGGCGCGCTACGTGAAGGCATCTTCACTTACTGCCTCGCAAAAAGGCCGGCTGATCTTCCTCGGGGAACCTTCAGGAACTTGGCAAATTTTGAGGAGACTGTTGACATTGCTGGGGTTGAGACCTGCCAGAGATTTGCTCACAGGAAAAGAAGGATGCTAGAAACGCGCCCTGGCCCCGGCGTTGGGATGTGTGTCGGCGATGCCCCACCAGCCCCTTCCTCCCTGCTCGTTGCTGCTCTCAGTCTTACCAGAACTGTCTAAAAAGTCCAAACTCGTAACAAAATCCGTGTCTCGCCATTCAGTTGCGTGGACCTCAGAGCAGGAGGGGTTGGGCAGCGAGGGCTGGAAGTGTCTTTTCTTACCCCGTTACCTAAAGTCCCAAACAGCCGGGCACGTGCCGACGGCCTGAGTCATGCTCTGCGAATAGCCACCCCGACCCCGTGCTGTGGGCTCGCCTGAGTCACCCTGGGCTCGTGGCTCCTCTTCCAGACCCTGGGGAAGGACGGGTGGCTTTAGGCTCTGACCTCGGGCTCTGTTCATCAGGCCTCTGTTTGCCTTCAGGAGTTCAGCTGAGCTGTGTAAAACAGACGGAAATAAAATTTCTGTGTGTCTCCTCTGCCAGCAGGCCTTGCTCCGAGACCAGGTTGTTCGTTTGGTCGGTTATTGAGGAGCTTTAACTGTTCCTCAGTCCTCTCAGGAGAGCTCCCTGGCACCTTGAGCCCCAGCCCGTCAGCCAGGGCTGTCCCCGGGTGGATTTGGGGGTCTGTGGTGTTGCCGAGCTCCTTTGGGTGCTGCAGCAAAGCCACTCGGGTCAGTGCCAGAAACAGGGTCACCTGCAGTTCCTCTACAGCTTTGTGTTTCGGATCTGGATCGCTCCTGTTTGCTTCCACATTTCCCACGTACGGCCACTTTGCCGCTCCTCCTTTTCGGCCGGATCCATTTGTCTTCTGAACAAAACTGTTGCTCTTACAGTGCTCCTCCCCAGCGCCGCATCCCAGAAATGCCCGTGCTTCAGCGAGATAAAGGGATCTCGTCTTATAGCCCACGGGGATGGGGGATGCTTTGGGATGCCCCTGCATGAAAGGCGCTATGTAAATTTAAATGGATTAGGATTAATAATAAATTAAAGTCACCTCTCAGCAGTGTGGCTGCAGGCAGGCAGAGCTCTGTCTTGATCGTAACCAGCGGGAGAACAAGCACAACTCCCATCTGCGGGGTGTGAATTCAGAGAACAGGTCATAAACTTGACTTCTCCCTCTCCTCCAATACCGGATTGAAGCAGGCGGCGTAAGAGACTTGTAAAGTGAGCTAATTTGGTGTGAAATGGAAATTAAGCCGCTCTGATCATGTCGTAAGACATGATGAGGGTCTAGTACAAATAAGAAAAGAACAGCCCTCGTGTTACGCTCGGTAGCATCTACTTCCCGCAGTAAATCCGAGGGCGCTGCTCCCTCGAACACCGCTTTTGCAGCGCGGAGCCCGGCCCGGGCGTATCGAGCGTGAGCAGCAGCTTGCTCCCGCATGGCAGATGGAGGAGTTTCTTGCCTGATGCTCCTTGTTTTGTTGTGCCCTATTAATTTTTTTGCCTAAACCTGCATCATAAATCTTCATAGCCCTCCTCAGCTGCTATTTTAATCTGTGGGCAATCTGAATCGCAGAAGGAAGAAAACCAAATGGGTTTTGCAGGTGAGGGTGGCCGGGGGGGGGCTCCGAGCTGTGGCTCAGGATGGGGATGCCTCGCTCCAGGGTGCTGGGTGTTTTTGTGCAGCCCCCCAGTTTCTCTGCAGGCCGGGAGCTCTGCAGAGATCCGCTGGTCACCCCAGCAGCTCTCGACTTGTGTCCCTGCTGCCCCTCGGAGAGGCTCCGGGCCGCGGAGCGTGCCTTGGGCCA
>NW_010516013.1:9728-12406 GCF_000687285.1 Phaethon lepturus
GCGAGGAGCGGGCTTTACTCCTGCGGCTGTGTCCCACGGAACAGCGTGACGTGTGCGAGACCGTTTGTTATCGGCCGTTTCTGCCGGCTCGGGTGCGCTGAGCCGGAGAACACAACCCAAAACACAACCCCTCCTTCTCGGGGCCGTGCTTCGGTTCTTCGGGCCGCGTCCGTTTGCCACCGGTGGCTGTGAGGAGCCAGAGCACTCGGTGAGCCCGTGGATGTGGGGCCTGGGTGTCCGGCGTTACCTGTCCCCAAATCCCAGCCCCTGGGGAGAGAGCGAGAGACCAACCCTCGCAGTGCGCTGGGCTGGCTTACAACATACGTGATGCTGGGATCTGTACGTAGCAGGAAAGAGCCGACGTGTTGGTCTTCCCGGGGGTGGTACATCTGATTAGTCTGGGCTACAATTAAGCCTTTTTGCCAGGCCTTTTTTTCTGGGAGCCATGGTAACCATATGAACGTCTTCGATTGCTTCTGTCGAGGTGGACTTCCCTGCCTCCGTGTTGGCAGCGGAGTCACCAGAATTAGTGACGGAGCTGTGTGTGGTTAGTGTTTCCCCTTTTCTCCCCCCAGCTTTGGGACCATTTGGACCACACAATGTTCTTTCCCGACTTCAGACCCTTTCTGAGTAGCAGCTCACTGGATCAAGACAGCAGGGACAACGAGAGGGGCCACCAAGCCCACGCCGACCTCTGGGGACCCAGCCGACCCCCGCGATTGCCCATGACGCGGAGGTACAGGTCCCGGGGCAGCTCACGCCCCGACAGGTCTCCTGCTATCGAAGGGTAAGTGCCTAAATTACCCCCTGGCAGCGTCTCCTTCCCCCATCAGTGGTAAAGTGTGGGAATTTGGGGAGAAACCTGTCAGAATGGGATCCTGGCACTTATGGTAGGTGACCCTCGGGCCCGGAAAACGCAGGGTTTCACGTGGGATGCTCTACCCTTTGTCCCCCCTCGGCGTGAATCGAAGCTGCCTGGTGGGAAAGGTGGGTTTTGCCTGTAAGGGTGCCAGCCCACACCGCAGGGAAACGAGTCGGTGCTTTGGGAAACTCGGTCATTTCCTTTCCCTCTCCCCGCCCTCCCACGCTCCGATGAGTTAGCGTCCCGTGTTCCTTCGCGCTGTGCCTCTGGCTCAGGGCTCGCCCTTCTGCAGAGGGATTTACCTGGGCGGGAGTCTGGCGACAGCGCGCCTGCCATCGGCCGGAGCAGTATTTCGTGTTTTGCTGCCCGTTCTTGCTAAACCGTTGCTGCTGCCATTTATTTGTTTGTTCAACTTGTTCTTTTTTTTTCTCTTTCGATTCCTCCCTCTTTAGAATAATACAGCAGATCTTTGCAGGATTTTTTGCAAACTCAGCGATTCCTGGCTCACAACATCCTTTTTCCTGGTGAGTAGCGAGCACGGTTTAGACCGTGGCTTTGATCACAGCTGTCCACACCAGTAAAAAGCCCTGGTCTGGTGCCCGGGAGCTCCCTCTCCCTGGGACAGCTTCCTAGAGAGGATTGTGCAAGCCTTGGAGCTGGTTTAGGGTGGGGGAAACGGCTTCCTTGACTCTCGGCTCTCCCTCGGCAGGAGCGGGATGCTGCACTCGAACCCTGGGGACTATGCATGGGGACAGAGCGGCCTTGATGCCATTGTCACCCAGGTAAGACCCTCCTGTGTGCCTGGGCACGGGAAGGCCCAAGCTGGCTAGCCTGGGCTTTGATCCGTGCCTGGAAGTTTTTGTGCTCCTCTCAGGTCAGTCCCTCGGGCTGGAGACGAGCCCTGGGTTTCGGCCGGGGGCTCGTCGCTCTCTGGCTTGGTGGTTGCTTATGCCCTGCGTCCTCAGCGGGCCCGGGAGCGGGGGTCAGACCTCAGTCCTGCGGAAATAGTTCTTAGTTCTACGGTGCCTTGCCTCTTTCTCAACCCGTGTGTGGCGCGAGGCTCGCAGGTGCCTTGCAACGGCCTCAGCGGAGGCTGAAGATGAAAATCTCCCAACGTCAGCCCCGGATCTCTCACCGAGTTGAGCAGTTTGCAGCTGTGAGCCATTTCCCCCTGCGGTTTGTGGAGGGATGAGCCGAGTCCGCTCCCGTTCCCTGGAAGCATCGTCTGGCTCCTTTGAGGATCGGGGGTGTCCAGCCTCCATCCACAAACAGTCTCTTCCAGGGCGTTGGCATCACTGGGGTGGGAAGAGCAGACGGATGCTTTACTGAGAGCTAATTTGGCCGCTGTTGTCGTGCTGACACCTCCCGAAAGCGCCTGGCAAAGCCATCTGCTGCCATTCATAAGCAGCCCCCGGCTTCCCAGGCTGCCTCACGCCCGTCTCGCCCGCCGTACTCGCCGCTTCCCAAAATGAGTCTGCAGCCCACATGGCCGCTCGGAGACAGCACCTTCCCCCTCCCACCCCACGCAGAGCAGAGCAAGCCCCGGCAGGCGCGGTGCGGTGGGGTTGGTGTCGCGGTTCGCATCCGGGCTGGATACGTGGCTCCGCTCGGCTCTCCGCTGGGTCTGGAGCGGCAGCCCTGCCCATCCCAGGGTTTCGTGTCATCCCAGGCATCTTAATGTGGCCTTCAGAGCTAAACGAGGCTCCTGCGGATGCTCCTCTGCGCTCTCCCTGAGCGTGCTTGAACCCGTTTGAGCTGAGTGAAGAGGCGCTGTCAGCGCCATCGCTGCGGCTCCCGGCGCCCCCCCCTTTGGTTC
>NW_010516013.1:12437-13868 GCF_000687285.1 Phaethon lepturus
CGACTCCCTTTCGGTTCAAAATCCTCCAGGAGTAGCTTAGCACCCTCCCCCGTGTCTGTGGCAATGTCTCCCGTGCCACCCAGACCCTTCAGCCTCCCGACTGCTGATGCAAGAGAAAATACCTGGCAGGCAGCGATATTAGAAGTGGGGTCGTCAAGATTGGAGGCATGGAAGTAAGGTTTGAACGCCGAAAATGTTGCGGCAGAGGAGGGGACGGTCACCTGTGCGCTAAACTAGGGTGAAGGGGCCTGAGCTTGCTCCGGGGGTTGAGCAGCGGGAATGTGTCCGGCAGGGATGGCCCCCAGGGACAGCCCGTGCGGGGCTGCTCGTGCCTGGCTGGCTGGTTTTGGGACGTAGCGCTCTCCCCGCTTGTCTGCCGACGCTCTGCACGGCAAAGCCGTTGTCCCCGCTCCTGAGCACAGCCTGTTTTCTCCTCCACAGCTCTTGGGGCAGTTGGAAAACACGGGACCACCTCCAGCCGACAAGGAGAAGATCTCCTCTCTCCCGACGGTGACAGTAACTCAGGAACAAGTTGGTAGGTGAAATCAGTCGCCGGTGTCCGACGTCTGCTGGTGCTTTGGCGTATGCCCCCCGAGCTCCCCCCTGCCTCCGCCGGGGGCCAGCCTCTGCTGTGCCCGTGTGCTTCCCGGGCTGATGCAGGAGCGCGGAAAGCAGCGCTGCTCCGTCCTCCTGAATGAGTCTAGACTGGGGCTGGAAACGCTCGTGTCTTCCAGCTCGGGAGATCCTGAGCTTTGCTGCTCTCGGCTCTGGTGCGCAGTTCTCCCGGGACGCTCGGGTCTCCGCCGGTTCAGGCCGTCGGCAAAGACTCCTCCGCTCTGCAGAGCATTTGCGCAGTCCCCACGCGCTGCCTTTTTGGCCTGCCCACCCCCCGATGGCTTTACCTTCTACAGTCTTCTGGTTGCGCTGTTGCTTACAGTCTCATTAGAGCTGGGCTTGGCCGGTTGCTTTTCTTCCCTTTCGAATTGGCTCACGGCAGAGCTGGTAGATGAGGCTCTGAACGTAATTCTTGCTGCACTACTCTGGAACTGTCGTGTAAGGCTCGCAGGTTCTTGCAGTGCAGCTGGCAGCAAAGGCCTGTGGGTTTCTCGTAAGGGTTATGGTTTTGCTATTAGCTCATCCCGGGGATTCTTCTCCCTGTGTTTGCAGCGGGCTGTCTCCCAAAGCTGCTCAAGGGATCCCGTTCCCTCCGAGCTGCTCTGTTACTGGAACCTAAACTGCTGCGTGAAGACAAACTGATGAGAAAAGCCGTTTCCACAACAGATATTTTTGTCTGGTGCTTTTTATATACCCACGTCTCCTCTTCTTGTCTGGGAAGCCAAGAAGCATCTGAATTTCCATGTCGTAACACTCGGTCTCGCCCGTTCGGATCGGCCGCGCTCGGGCCATGCGGCCCGGCAGTCGAGAGAGGCT
>NW_010516014.1:0-1515 GCF_000687285.1 Phaethon lepturus
AGCCCCCCTCTCCCCCCCCCACCGGTCTCCTAAGGATGGATCATTCCCAGTGCCTTGTGACTATATACGCCGTGGTGGTTCTGCTGGGTCTCCGGCTGGAGCAAGGCGCCGGCCAGCACTATCTGCACATCCGACCGGCTCCCAGCGACAACTTGCCCTTGGTGGATTTAATCGAGCACCCGGACCCTATCTTTGACCCCAAGGAGAAGGATCTTAACGAGACCTTGCTAAGGAACCTCATGGGCGGACACTTCGACCCTAACTTTATGGCTATTTCCTTGCCCGAGGACCGGCTTGGGGTGGACGACCTGGCTGAGCTGGACTTGCTGCTCAGGCAGAGACCCTCGGGAGCGATGCCCGGCGAAATCAAAGGGCTGGAGTTCTACGACGGGCTGCAGCCGGGCAAGAAGCACAGGCTCAGCAAGAAGCTGCGCAGGAAGCTGCAGATGTGGCTCTGGTCCCAGACCTTCTGCCCGGTCCTATACACGTGGAACGATCTCGGCAGCCGCTTTTGGCCCCGGTACGTCAAAGTGGGCAGCTGCTACAGTAAAAGGTCTTGTTCAGTCCCAGAAGGCATGGTGTGCAAACCTGCCAAGTCCGTGCATTTAACGATCCTGAGGTGGCGGTGCCAGCGGCGGGGGGGGCAGCGGTGCACATGGATACCCATCCAGTACCCCATCATTTCGGAGTGCAAGTGCTCGTGCTAGGGCTTGCACCTCCCTTCTCTCGCCCCTTCTCCAGCGGACTCACGTGGACCTTTGCTGCAACAAAAATAAAAGACATTTGCTTTCTGGTTAACGTTGTAATGCACTGTAACGTGTAGGAGAATGTATATTGTGTGTATATATGGCACCGTTTTAATATACTATTAAAAGGTCAGTATTATACGTGAAATAATCAGCGTCTACTGTATTTTTAAGACTATTACCCTGATCCTTCTAATGTATCTTTTTTTTTTTGGTATTTATATTCCAGAGAGAAGTTGCTTCGCTTTGGCGAAGTAGGTTTTTTGTTGGGGTTTTTTGTTGTTATTGTTTTTGTGTTTGTTTTTTTAATAAAAGAATTAAAATATACAAACCAAACTTTTTGATAAGAAAACGTTTTAAAGCTATTTTCCATTATTCGGAAAGCGTGTGTGTCGGTTGTTTTTTTCTTTTTCCTTACGGACTTTAGATTTAAAATAATAATGAATAAGCGCCTAGAGCACAATGTTATTGTAAATAGAGAGAACAGTTTGAATGACTTAATCCTATGTAAATGAAGAGTATCTGCTATTTATTCTTTATATCCTTGTAGTGAAAGTGCAGTGCAGAATTAAAGTCAACCACTAAAACACGAGCCGTTCGATTCTGCTTGCTTTCTGGCTTGGCCACCCTCGAGGGAGCTTGCCTCACTCTCCTCCTCCTTCTCCTCCTCCTCCTCCGCGCTCGGCGGGACGTTCCGCGGTGGCAGGGGAGGCGGGAACCTGCTCGCGGATCTTCGGCACCTACCGCGGTAGCGCCCCATGCGTCCGGC
>NW_010516015.1:0-201 GCF_000687285.1 Phaethon lepturus
AAGCTTGATTACAAAAGGAGGAGAGGGTAATTAGCTGCTCAGCAAAGCCCGCACACCCACCGCTTCCAGCGTGAGTCTGCAGAAGGCCAGGCTCTCCAGCCAGCTGCCAGCGGGGCTGGCCGCAGCCCGCAGACTCCCTGACCCCAGCCCGCTCCCTGCGCCTGCCTTCCCCCAGCTGGAGCAAGCGGCTCCTCGACGCCT
>NW_010516015.1:340-680 GCF_000687285.1 Phaethon lepturus
CCAGCTTTGCATCAGAGACGTGCGCAGCTCCACGAGCAGCCTCAGCACCTGCCTAAGGCACAGCGCTTTCCCGAAACAGGGCTCAGGGGCTGTAAGAGGGCATCTTGAGTCCATCACGCGGCACGTACAGGACAACCAGGTGATCGGGCGCAGTCAGCATGGGTTTACAAAAGGCAGGTCCTGCTTGACCAACCTGATCTCCTTCTATGACCAGGTGACCCGCTTAGAGGATGAGGGAAAGGCCGTGGGTGTTGTCTACCTGGACTTTAGTAAAGCCTTTGACAGCGTCTCCCACAGCATTCTCCTGGAGAAACTGGCGGCTCCGGGCTTTGTGAGGCAG
>NW_010516015.1:997-1224 GCF_000687285.1 Phaethon lepturus
AGGGAGTGGGTGGAGAGCTGCCCGGCAGAAAAGGAGCCGGAGTGTTGGTCAATAGCCGGCTGAGCATGAGCTGGAAGCGTGCCCAGGTGGCCAAGGCGGCCAACAGCGTCCTGACCTCTATCAGAGTTGCGGGAGAAGGGCACGGCCATCCCTGGGCTTGCACCGCGCTCCCCCACTTCCTGAGCCCATCCCCGTGGACAGCCCGCCTCTCAGTCTCCGTAAAGGGC
>NW_010516016.1:0-376 GCF_000687285.1 Phaethon lepturus
TCCCCTGGGAAAAGAAGTACAAGGCAGGGGAATAATCTAAAAAATGGCAGTAAAATACGGGGTGTTTTCGCTGACCTGCCAGGATGACTGAATTAGCGGCAAGGGGCCTGAATTAGCGGCAAAGGGCCTATCGCCGACTCCGGGGGAGCAGTTTTAGTGCTCCAATCCTATTAATTAAGGGAGCGAAAGACAAATCGGGGACTCCCGTTTATAATTTTCTAGGAGCGTGTTATCAACAGCGAGGGGTTGGAGCTCGCAGCGGGAATACGCGTTGCCAAGAGCCTGGAGCTCTTCCCTCTTCACACCCCCAAGCTTCTCTGAAGGCTACCAATAGCCCAAAACTGGCCTCCCAAAGAGGGGCGTTAGCAGTGATTTA
>NW_010516016.1:390-1065 GCF_000687285.1 Phaethon lepturus
TTTTTTTTTTCCCAAGGTAATGTATCCCAGTGCTATCCGAGTCTAAATAGCAATCCTGGCTGTTTTCCTTCTGTTCAAAGATGCCTATTCTTGCCCCAAAAGCACCCGAACTCAGAGATGATGCAGGAAAAACGCGGGTATGGCCCCGAAAACCCCTTTGGGAGACGGCTGTCTCCTTTGCTGGTGTTCCCAGAACAGCCAAAAGAAGCCACGGGCATGGTTATAGAAATTAAATAATTGTCTTTTTTTTTTTTTTTTTGCTGGCAACCTGGACTCGAGGCGACCCGGACGACTTCTTTGGGCAAAGGCAACATCTCCTTACCCCGAACCCCTGGGTTAAAACTAGCAGGTCACCCTCCTGCCAAATTTCAAGGCACCAAAGCTAGAAGGCACCTAAAAGTTTTTAAGTTTTGGGTTTTTCTCCTCTCCGCTGGTTGGGGAAAAAAAAAGCAGCATCTTTTCCTTAGTGTCTTTTGCCCAAAATATCAAGAGGATTTGGGTTGAAATTCTCTCTTTTCCCCTGTAAACACCAGGACAGACTCCCACTATGTGGCAACACACCCCCAAATAATTAAACCACCGGGCAGCCCCAAGGACAGCTTACCAGTTACCCAGTTACCCACTCCAACCGGCACCAGTAACGGCATCTTCCCCCCCCCCGCCCCCCCACCATCG
>NW_010516016.1:1119-1524 GCF_000687285.1 Phaethon lepturus
CCCCATCGAGCGCCAAACATTTACAAATAGCCTGTTAATCGCTAAGAAGCCACTTGGGCGTTTATGAGCGTCGTTACGGCCGTGGTCTAACAGTATCTATCAAAAACATTGCCTTTCTGAATTAGGGTAACGGTCATTTTTAAGACACACATCTGTATTTTTTTTTAACCAGACGCTCGGCTCCTAAGCCCACGACTGCTATTTCTCCCCCTCCCCAATTATTTTCATATTTCCCCATTTCCAAAGCGGCAATAAGTTCCCGCGAAAGAAGGGTAATAGGAAGTCTCTCTCTAAGAGAAATTGTTAATTTGGGATTTATAAAGGACTTTCCTTAATGAATAATAGTTGAGATCGATCTGTCTTCCTGCCTCATTCTGCAAAGTAACATTTGTAAAGTAAGGTGAT
>NW_010516017.1:0-315 GCF_000687285.1 Phaethon lepturus
TAAATAAGCTTAAACAGTTCGAAATACCCTGTCCCACCGGCTGAGTCATGACCCCTCTCTGCATTTGCTAATACGGCGTTTGAAGAAATTAATATATTCGGTTAAACTACAGAAAACACAACACGAGATGTCCGAAAGTCTTCTTATTGCCGTGTTTTCCCAGCGTTGCTCCATCCCACCGGCTGAGTCATGACCCCTCTCTGCATTTGCTAATACGGCGTTTGAAGAAATTAATATATTCGGTTAAACTACAGAAAACACAACACGAGATGTCCGAAAGTCTTCTTATTGCCGTGTTTTCCCAGCGTTGCTCCA
>NW_010516018.1:0-1551 GCF_000687285.1 Phaethon lepturus
GGGACAGAGCTCTTCAAGACCAGAAAACTAGCCCAGCTCCGTAGTCCTGTGCCAAAGCCCGTCCAGACATCGGCTCCTTCCTCCCCACCGGAAAACCCCGAGCTCTCAATTACACCGTGCAACAACTAGCAAAAATTAAGCCCCCCCAATACGGGTTTTGAACTGCAACGGGAGAAAACCAGGGTCCCTGGGAAGTCTGCTTTGTGCTTAGCTCTCGATGATGATGCCGCCGGCATCGACCTGCAGCACCCGCGGGCTGATGTGGCCCCCGGGGGGGGCCTTTTAGGCAGTTTTCAGAGCTGACAGAGCAAACTCTCATACCCGAATGTGAAGTCAGGGATTTGAGCCATGTTTCTCCAGCCTCCGCTGCGGGTGGCTTTGCTCACAGCAGAGCGCGGTTACCAGGGATATTTTCTGGGGGCACCGAAATGAGGACGGAAGGTGACCTGTGCCGCTCAGCGTCTCTGGGGTTTCTTGTGCCACCACCCAAAAATAAGCCGGTGGCTCCCGCAGCTTTATTTTATCCACTGCCTCGAGTCTGCAAAACTAGTGGGTTTGTGGCCACGCTGGGCTCAGAAGAGCCCCAGAGGAGACTGTGGGCCATGGGGAGGAGCTGAAGGGGCATCCCCAGGAGCTTCCCTGGCTCCAGGGGCGACACCAGCAGGTTCCTCCCTCTGATTACGACAGAAGAGACAACCCAGCTTATGCTGGGGGTGGAGGAGATTAAATCAGAGCTGAGGCATAAACTAAGAGGCAGAAAATTCGGAGGGTCAGAGGAGGCCAGTGATGTCCCTGCGCCTCGCTCTGACAAGGCTCTAGTGATCAGGCAATTAGCAAACCAAGCATGAGAATAACCCAGCTGAAACAGGGAGAGGAGGAGAGAGCTGGGGGTAGGAAGGAAGAAAATCAATCACAAGACCTAATGGAGAATTATCTAGCAGAGAGTTATTCCTAATCCCATCAGAGTCTGGCTGGGAAACAAATTCTCCCGGCTCTGCCACTCTCGGCACACCCAGAGCGTGTTTTTCTGGGTCAGCTCATTTCCCAGTAAAGCCAGACTGGGGCAGGTGGAGGCTGGAGGGCAGAGCTGGAGGAGTGGAGGGGGGAACCGAGCGGCTGGGTGGGCGGTGGGGCAGCCCCGGCGGCAGGAGGGCACCCGGCAGGCTCTGTACGGTGGGTCCCCCCGCAGCGCGGTGGCTCGTGCCTGCAGGACCTGGTGGCCAAGGGGTCCCTGAGGCACCAGGCAGCCGAGCGACTGCAGCCAACAGCAGAGCCCAGCAGCAGGGCTGGGACCCGTGGCCGCTGTGCTCCCGACACATAGTCACCCTTGTGTCCTGCTTGAGGCTACTCAAACAGAAGCAGCTTTTTCTGATGACTCACCGAAATGGGGAGAGAAAACGCGAAAGGAGTCACGACGTGTGAGGAGACAGGCTCCTGCCGGGTCCCTGCAGAAATATCCCAAAGCATGACTGAAAGGGACTGCTTGAAAAACATGAAAACCTTACATAGAGGGGAGCTATTTTTGTGACTGGCAGGTGGTGCAGCTCCACA
>NW_010516018.1:1582-3338 GCF_000687285.1 Phaethon lepturus
CCCCAGTTCAACAGCCCCAGGTCTCGGGGCCAGCAAGATGATGCTGGAGCAGCAAGACTGTGCGAGCTTTCAGCGGAGGCAGGATTTACCCTTTCTACCCAGAAAAAGCCATGACTGACATCTTCATGGAGCTGTCTTCCCACCCCACGACCCCATCCTGAGTCCTAGCCGAGTCCTCAACAGCTGCGACCACAGGACTCTCCACTTTCCTCCCACATGGAAACTCCCAGCCCTCGCAAATGCTGCAAAAACCCAGAAATGAGGATTCCCTAATGAGCTAAGATGCCAAGGAGACAACTCAAAAGAAGCCACCACTTATTTTTAGAGACAACCTTATGATTCTTGAGCACGTGGCCCAGGCAATACTGCGCAGGCAGCCACAGATTGGCCGCAATCTGCTTTTCTTCTTGATAGACATCACATCTGAATCTCTATCTCCACAAGATGCTCTCGGGAGAGAAGACATTTAGATACGACCACAACATACAACATTTCTAAAAGGTCACTGCGTGTACTAGGGAATGAGGCGCAGAAGCCACTGATCAGCAACAGGGGCTTTGGGGCGGTATTTAATATTCCACAGGCATCTTTATTTCTCTACCAAGGTGACTAACTCCTCTAAAGCAAGGGAAGGGGAAGCAGGACAGATGGGTGCTATACTCCGATTTTGACCCAAGCAGTTGGGCTGAACCACCAGCCAGATCTGAATCTCGACTGCTCCTGGGAAGTGTTGGCTGAGAGCAAACCTGACCCAGATCTCAACAACATCAGTACCTCCCCGACCACACAGGAGATAAGGCTGAGCTTCACTCCCCATCTTCAGCTGTGCCCAAAAATGCCTTGTTGCCAGTGAGCTGTTCCACTAGCACCCGTCAGAAACGCTCCAGTTGAACATGGCTTTAGGCAGTGGCAGTGGTCCCTGGATGGGCACCGGGGGTTATTTTTTGAGGGTTCTCAGCAAGTTTCTGCGGCACAGTGAGAACTTTTGATTTGCAGAAGCCTGTTAATGTCATGGGCAGGACGATGAGGGTCTGGAAGGCAAATACAGGCTGACACCCCATGTCCCTGGGACTTCCCCCCAACGTTTTGCCATCACTGTCTGTCACTGAGACCAGCTGCTGGTGGTGTCCTTGTCCCTGAGCACCCACCCAGCTGGGAGAGGACCCAGGAACGAGCTCACAGGCAGCCGGCGTCTAGGAGATTCTCCCTGTAAAACCACCTTCCTCCTCTCCCACCGAAGGGCAGGATACAGCCCAGGGGCTTTGGGCTTTGCAAAATTCCCCATCTGAACCATCCTGGGGCCCAAGGTTTGCCCGTGCACAGGTTCCTTCCCGGCCCAGCACCGAGAGCGGGGATGGGGAACCTGAGCCCCCAGGAAACATTCTCCTGGCATCTGCCGGTTTTAAAGCCCACGCCACGACGTTGCTGAGAGATTTACAAAACACAAGCCCATAACAGCCCCGGACGGCACAGATGTGACAGGCACACACGCACGTATCCTGGCTACGAGCAGAGCACCTTGGAAAACAGGGCTACGCTCCTGGCAATGGCTCCTGCCCCCATGGAGACACAAAGACCATTAAATGAGGCCGGGGAATTCGCTCCTCCTGCTCCGCGCTCCTGCCTCCCGGGGTGCGCGGCCACTTTGCCAGCTCGTCGCTTACCTCCTGCAGCAGGGCTGTCGCAGCGCAGCCGGGCAGCAGCCCCGCGGGAGCAAAACCTCGGCGTGGGCGAGCACCAAAGCCAACGTGCCACG
>NW_010516019.1:0-1502 GCF_000687285.1 Phaethon lepturus
CACCCCGGCCGGACGGCGGTCCTGCCTCCCGAGCTGGGAAACGCCGCAGGGAAAGGAAGGGCTGCGGGAACGCGACCAGGGCCGGCGGCTCTGCTCCTTCTCCCTGCACAAATCCTGATTTTTTTTTTTTTTTAATTCGTTATTTTCCCCCTCTGGAGTCGGGAGGTTGTGCCCGGCTCGGCCAGATAAAGGACTGACGTGAGGGAGGACAGAGGAGGGGAAGAAGATGAATCTCCGGCATTCGCTATTCCGTATGCGAAGAACATCAAACGCGCTAATGGAAAGGCCTCTTTATATTTTCCATCAAAGCAGTTGTTCAGATTTGGCAGGCTGATTTCTTGTCGGTAAAATATTTATGAACGAGGCAGCTGTGGGGTACTGCTCGAGGAGGGCAGCAAGTAAATGCTCCCTCCCTCCTCCATAAATACGTTGGGTTTTTTTCCACTTGGTCCCTTTTCTTCCCTTTATTTGTGTTACTACTGTTTGAGGAACTTGTAGACGAGTTGGGATAGGGTTTGCAAACCTCAGGTAGTGAGATGGATTTATTTTTTGCTTTGCTTACGTCAGGAAAAAAAAGAGGGGGAGAGCGATAAACCAGACCTCGGGGAGACAGATGGGCTGGGTGGGGACAGCAGTGGGGGCTGCACCCTGACTTTTCCCTGCGAGTGCTTCTGCTTTTAACCTGAAAACCTCTTGGCTTATTTCTACAGCTAATAATTCATCGAGGGTGGCTTTCTCTTAAGGCGATTTTGCACTGACCTAAATGAGGTTTATCTTTTATTTTCCTCTAGTAATTAGACCCACCCACACGAAGGGAGCGTGAAACGATTTATGAAGGTGTTTTGATCCCAGTTCATTAATTCCTAATCCTGACTTCTTTCTCATTTTTTGCGTTGTTACTTGGTGAGTAAGGGAGTTGAGAAAGCAGGGATGAAGAGCTAATACTGAATTTCCAGTGAAACGTCGGGTGCTTGGAAATAACGGGCTGGCAGCGGGGAAAGCCGCAGCCCTCCTGATCGTCCGAGGGGACGGGAAGAGCAGCGGACGGCTGATGCGGGAGCCGCTGCATCCAGCCTCGTGGGCGAGGGATGCTCTTCACTGTCACCAGCAGGAACTGCTTTTCCTCCTGGCTTTTTCCAGCAGATGGTAAATCCGGCGCTGTTACGATGCGTCGGTGCCGTGGCGCTGGGGTGGTTCTCTGCAATTTCACGAAGCTGTCCTGAACCTTGAAGTTCTGACCAGGCGTGCATGTGGATCAGCCCGAAACACCAGGAGACTTCTTAGACCCTCATCTTGATTGAGCACCTGGTCAGACACCACGTAATCACTCCCCTCTCTCCCAGTACCTCCCAGTAAGAGGAGTTAAGCCGCTCCCGCTGTCCTTAATGACCACGGTACTCCTTTGGTGTCCTTGGTCCTGCTAAAAAAATGCCCTTGGTGATGCTCTTCCAGGGACGGGGTGCTGAAGGGGTAGCACAGCACCGGTGGCCGTGCCGTTCCCC
>NW_010516020.1:0-274 GCF_000687285.1 Phaethon lepturus
TTGGTGGCTGCCGGCGCTGGGCTAAGCGAGCTGGTGCGAGGCAGGTGCCGTGGTCGCTCCCATGCCAGCCTGGCCCCCAGGCTGCGGCCAAGGTGTCGGCTCAGGTTTTAAGGCTGTACAATGGCATCATTTGTACGGGGTGTCATGTGTGAACACCGATGGTGACGGGTCATGTAAGCACTTGTTTGGGTTCTCTGGCTGTGCCGCGGTGCCACAGCAGGGACACGCTGTCTGTCTCTGCCCACGCTGGCGGGGGGCCGGGGGCTCCGAGAGA
>NW_010516020.1:319-588 GCF_000687285.1 Phaethon lepturus
GGCGGGGAGCATGGAGCTCTGATAGAGAAGGACAACATGATTCCCCTAAAGCTGCAGGGTTGCTGCTGCTCTTCTGTGTTGTGTGAGGGGGTCCGAGGGATAACGGGCTCATCCTCGTGCCAGCCAGTGTTTGGGTTCGGCGGCTGGCAGGCTCCGCTGTCGTTCGGTTGAGCAGTGTGCCCCAGGCAGCCGAGGGATGCCCCGCTCACACACCGATGGCTCAGGGTGCATGGCATGGCAGGAGGCGGGTGCGTGGCCCTTGTCTCGAG
>NW_010516021.1:0-3889 GCF_000687285.1 Phaethon lepturus
GGATCCCACCGCGCCAGCAGGTACCTGCTGAGGATGCCACGTGGGGACACGCTGGCGGCCAGGATGAATTCTGCTTCAGGATGACATTTAATACTGGTGGGGGCGGAAATAGTTCCGAAAAGTCGCCTTCCAGTAAATTGATTTTTTCCCTGCACGTCAGTAGCTTTAAAGTAAAAATCATAAAAACAAACCAAAAACTTCTTTAGGCATTTCAGAATAGTTTTTCCTAGCTATTGTGAAAATTTAGATCAGAAAACGTGTTGATGAATTCTGCTTCAGGATGACATTTAATACTGGTGGGGGCGGAAATAGTTCCGAAAAGTCGCCTTCCAGTAAATTGATTTTTTCCCTGCACGTCAGTAGCTTTAAAGTAAAAATCATAAAAACAAACCAAAAACTTCTTTAGGCATTTCAGAATAGTTTTTCCTAGCTATTGTGAAAATTTAGATCAGAAAACGTGTTGGGTAAAATATTCAATTCCCCACAGCCTGGAGAGCCTCATCAAAAATCCATTTGAAGTATTACTCTCAAATCCCTCATGGCAATGGGATATTTTAAGGTCAGTTAAACTTATTATTCACTCAAGATTTTCTTTCAGGTCCCTGCATATTTCAAACAGATTTTTCCCTATCTCTAGCCCAACTGTGTTACAAAAAGCCCTTTCCTTTTTTTTTTTTTTTCTGAAGGGTAGTTTTTTTCTGAAAAGAAAAAAAAAAGTTGTCAAAAGAAAAGATACTAATCAGAAACAGCTTCTGAAGTCTTAAAACCCACTACAGTTTGTACTTGTTACCAAATAACATTGACGCTATCTCCAGTTCCCTAAATCCCTTGACTTTTAAAACATTGAATGGAGCTGTGCTTGGAAAAGAAGAATTAACTCGAATTTGTTTTTCTTATTTGCAATCCATTTTCCTTGAACCAAACTATATACACAGATTATTTTTTTTCTCCCTGTCACTGTGCAAGGAAAGAAAGCAACTTCAAAAATTGCAACCTGCATTATTTTTGGATTATTTAGGATTTCCAACTTAATGTAATTGCAATTTCTGCTCCTACCATCCCTTTTCCCTCCAAGGACACCAGGCCCGTCTTTTTTTTTTTTAATAAATAAAGATCACCCAAAGAATATGATTTTTTTTAATTTCTGAAGTGTCCCCACCTTGGGGAGGAACACAACAGCTCTTCTAGCAGCACACAAAAACCAAGACGGGTCAGCTCTCAAATCCGTGGTACCTGCGCAGGGGACGGTAGGATCTGTCCCTGAAGAGACCACACAACAACCTTGAATGCAATTTGTCTGGTACAAAATAACCAATATTTTAGAGAAAATATAACAATATGTATTTTTACAACCATCCACAGAGAAATTCCACCAACTATTACAACCTTCCGAAGTAGCAAAAAGATCAGCCTTTCCCCTAAAACACAGATGTCTGTTTTCTGCTCAAAACCGCCTCAATTTTCAAACACCAACATCAACCAAATCCATGATTTCACTTGGATTTCTTTCTTTCTTTCTTTTCTTTTACTTTGCTTTCTCTGTATGTAAAAGAAAATGCAAACTCCTGCTTTGAAGAAAATTAGACTTTTGACCATGAGAAACCAACGCTTGACTTCCCCGCTGACCTGCGAAGGACTTCTATTCGTGTCTTCCCAAAGACAGAAGCTTTTCTGAAGAGGAGGTGAATCGCTGACACAAGGGACCCTCAGAAAGGTGTGGGTTTGGGCCATTTGCAACACCAGCCACATGCCTGCACAATCCCCGTCTCCCACATCTGGGAAGCTGGCTGGCGGTCATGGCAGAGCACAGCTCCTCTCAACGCTGCAAACCTCTCCTCTCCTGGCCAGCAATATTGCACGGTCAGCATTTTCCGTCTGTCTTTGGCACTTCCAGATCTTCTTGGAAACTCGGCGAGAGAATCAGCTGCTAACCTCACATGAGGCCGAACGCGGGGATGGACCAGAGGATGCAGGTTCCTGCCGGCTCCAGCCTGGCCCCTGTCCTTACACCACCACCCTGATTGTGCCCCGAGCCTGCAGCCACATCACTTCGTCCACCTCCTGCAGTAGAATCACAGAATCATTAAGGTTGGAAAAGACCTTTGAGATCGCCCAGTCCAACCATCAACCCAACACCCCCATGCCCACTAAACCGTGTCCCAAAGTGCCACATCTACACGTTTTTTGAATGATTCCAGTGCTGGTGACTCCCTGGGCAGCCTGTTCCAGTGTAATTCATTCCCCTGCGCTCACCACCTCCTGGCATCCCGTAATGAAGGAGAGATATTTGGCCATAGAGATGTAGTATAGGGAAGACCAGGACACCTGGGTCTGGGGTACTGAAGGAAGCATGGGCTGGGAGGGTCCTCCCAGTTTCTCCCGAGACCTTCCCAGCGTCCAGGGTGGACAATTTTGCTAGCGTTTGGCACAGATACTCCTGTTTTCAAACTGGCCCAGCCAGGTCAGTGTGAACTAGACCGAGGGACCAGCCTCCTCCAGGACCTATCCCAATTACTGCCGCGTTGTTCAGACCCTGTAACAGATATGGGACTGGGACAGCCACAAAGGCACTTCCAAAGCCCCACCTCCCTGGGACGGAGAGGTCAGCCTTACAAATCATTGGCTGCTTCCTGACAGATGCTCAACATTTATACCCCAGATAATAATTTCACAAATTTCTGAAGGTCACAAACAATATTAAGAGCTCTACTCAAAGCCAAGAGTAATGCAGCCAACACAGGAGGCAAATTGAGCAGAGAGGAAAAGATTGCAAGTGCCCATAATCTTGCTCCAGAGAGCAAAGAGTTTAGAAATTATTAAACAGTTCTTAGTGTTTCCAGCCATCTGGCCTGCATTTCTCCATTTATTCAATCAGACATATGTTGCTTTTATCCCCACCACTACCAGCTCTCCCCTGTTCTCTGAAAACACGTGCACCCTCCACTCTCTGCTCGTTTTCAGCTCAGCACAAAGCAGAGGCTGCGAGTTCAGCACACAGTGCAGATTTCTAACAAGTGAACATGCCCACTGTAGCCGCTTGCACCAATACATTTCTCCCACTTGTACCTAAAAATCAGTGTTTGCACAAAACAAGGCAGCTCTGGCAGATTGAGATGTCATTTCGAGTTGGGAACCCCACTGCCGCAAAGACACGGTGGGGCTGTCCGCTTCTGCCACTCCACCGAAGCCAACGGCGCCCTATCGATTCGTGCCAGCCAGGGTCTGGAAGGGGAGATCTCCTCCAGCTGTGAGGACGTGGAGGACCAGAGTCCACAAAAAGAGTGTTTTCTCTCAGATTCCACACTGCTTTTCAACTCTACTACATGCAGGCTCTGCTGTACACCAACACGTGCAATAGCACGTCCAGGCCATCCCTGCCAAGGTGTAGCACCACAAACCACCTTCTCTGATCAGCTCACTCTTTGCACCTCTCACTTACAGCTATGATTTCTTCCCTCTAAAGAGCAGAACGCCCGTCGAGGAGGACGAGAAGCCAGAACTGCAAATAACGGATAGAAAGAGGAACGCCACACTCCAGCAACGCAGGCTCCCACCGCCCGAGCCAACAGCATCGTCCTGGACCACCACGGTCTTCAGAGAGCAAGAGAACAAGGAGATCCAGCAGTCTGTCCAAGGGCAGCCAGTGCTGTCACGCTGCTGTTGGATATGGGAGGAGAACTACAAGCCATGGAGCTGCAATCATCACTAGCAAGAAGATAGAGCTGTTGGTTGGGATCAAGCTTAGCTTCCACCAAGCATGAAAACGCCAGCCCTGACTGTCTTGCCTCCTGGAGATGACTGCTTTTCCACAGTACGACTCTCATTCCCCAGCAAAGCACGTCTGCATCTTTGCATCAGCTTTATCTGCACGTTCCTCTTCCACAAGGCT
>NW_010516021.1:3920-7263 GCF_000687285.1 Phaethon lepturus
GCAGGAACAGTCTCTTTGACTCCGCAACAGGGCAAGGAGTGAATTACCTTTAATTACACACTGTCCAGGGTCTTAAGTATCAGGCCAAGTGTTACCAGATGTGCAGGGATCTCTGTCAAAGTGATCCGCAGGCTTGAGTGCCTGTTTGGATATTTAATATGTTGGTGTCTGGGGTGTGAGGGTCAGAGCCAGGGTTTTCAATGCAGATGTTACAGATCTTTTCTACTCTTACCATCACCTTTTAATAACGCCATAAATCATCAGGCACTTCTCAGGTGACCACGTAATTGCCCATTTGTGTATCTGAGCAAGCTTATCTGGACTCTTACTCTTTGCTGCCAGCAAAGGAGATCTGCCGAGAGCAAACTCCAGGGTTTTACGTGCCCCATATCTCCTTCAACAAGTCATCTCTTGGCATATGTGCTTCAGATGCATTGTGGCAGTGCAAGAAAAGACAAGTAACTGATACAGGAAGATTAAAAAAAGGTTGGATCGGCCTGTTCCTAATGTAAGCCTTGCTGCTCACAGTCCTTTGATTGCAGCAGATATAAAAAATGGAAATTCACTGGAGGCAAAGGAATTAATTAAAAGGGGAATAAAGGAGCATCAGTCTGTTGGAGTCCTGGCATCAATTCTGAGACTAGTTTTGAAGTGGCAACAGTTTTACTCGTTCTTTAAAGTTGTTCTTCTACGTCCTACACGGTGACTCGGGTACTAACGTGTAGCACGTGCAGTGCCTGATGCTAACGGCCGTCCCGGGACGAGGCGACCCAGCCAGCACAGGACCTGCAAACCCGCGACGGGCACCGGCTTGCCTGCCGCTGGGGACCCCCAGCCACTGCCTCGGCGTCCTTCCTCCTTCTTCTGCTTCAAGGGTCCTCCTCCAGACCCGGGAGGAGAGCAGATTTCGGCAGAAAGTACAGGACTCACAGCAATCGAGTCTCTCCAGGACCTCACACCATCCTACACTGAACTGCTCCTAACTGCTTTCTTCTGATCCACCGAGATCTTCACAGCACGGTGGAGCCGCCGCCATCCTTCACCCGGCAGCCAGTGCTCGTTTGGGGCTTGTAAACTGTCCGTGGATGGTTTCATTTCTGCAAGAAATAGCTGCTGAAGTTTTGCTGTAGGTGAGAAGAACGCTAGCCACCTTCAGCTGAACCACTACTCAAACTGGCATTATCTTCAAATACAGCTATGCACATACAAACGGACCACGGTTCTCCAAAGCTTCCTTCTGGTTCCTGAGCCTTCAGTTTTCTTGTCTTCAGGAGATACTTGCTTGAATCAAGAACTGAAACTCTCCCTGGCCCATGACTCCAGGAGTTATAGCTCCAAAAAAGCACCAAGTCTCTTGAGATTCATAACAAAATCTGACGAGACCGTGCTTTAAAAATTTACGTCCGGCTGCCATGTGAAGAGCAGGATCTGTCACTGAGAGCATCCCAGATGAGCTCGGGAGGGTTTCAAGGCCAGATTTCTTTCCAAAGGGCACTGGATGCCCCTCCTCTTCATCCATAAACTTGGCTCCAACTTCACCTGAACAGAAGCATGGGGTCTGGGGACTGTTTGCAGGTCAGAGCTGGCCACGTCGCACATAACAACCTATTGTGTAATTCATCAGCCTATGACGTCACACAACCAGAAACCCACTAACAACAAGGTGTATATTCACACTTATAGGCAAGTGGCCGAGCCAAGACGCGAATGCTGCCATGAGGCTCCCACAGCTGGACACAGCTGGAGTTAGGTGGTCGCCAAACCTTGACAGGACTGGCACATAATTTAAGCCCAAATTTGCCTTTATTTTATAGAAAGTTTGCTCAGAAAAAAAATGTTTAGAAGAGGTCTTTCTTGCACCATCAGAGTGATTAATGCTAAGGAAAGGAATCGCTCGTTCAAGGTTCCTGTTCAGTAATTCAGGTGTTATGAACTTTTTACACGGCAGAGAAATTACTGTGATCCCTGTAAGTCCTGTGAATATGGCAAGCCCTCACACGCTTCCTGATACACTTGGAGGCAGAGAAATATTAATTTTTAATATACATAACAAGATCAGAACTGGACAAGGCTATCCCTTGTTATCTGCCTTGTAACAAGATCAGGATCAAACCGAGAGTGCTCTCGGAGAGGACGCGGTGGCTGGGTTGCACCGGCACCGCGTGTCGCTCGCACCTGCACAGTGGGTAATTAGCCGGCACGCCACGCTCACAGCCCGCGCCCGGGCTAATTACAGCGACCCGCTGGGACCCGCGCGGGCGGTACCGGGACGCTGGATCCGCCGCCGCCTCTGCTCCTCGGAGGGATGCATCTGAAGCACCAGAGATGAGCCCTGACACCCAGCACAGGGCAATGCCCGCCCTGCCATGGCACCCCGAGGTCCAGGGCAGGTCTGGGTGATCGCAGAAGGGGTTGTCCCTGGTGGTCTCCTAAAACAGCCCAGGCACACTGCAGAGACAGGGACCTGCAGTAGAGCTGGGGGCGGGGGCTGGGGACGCCCTTCATCACCAGCTGGAAGAAAACGAGGGATGTGGCACAGGCACCCGGAGAGCCTCGATCACGGAGCCGGGGGACACGAGTGACCTGGAGCCAACTGCTGGGGCTGACACCGGGAGAGCACCCTCCAACAAAACCATAACCCACTGTCCTCCCATCTCACCCACCGCACCTAAGATGAGAGCTGAGCTTCAAACGCGGGCGGGCACGGAGCACGGCCATCCTTCTGGCAAATCTCCCTCTCCACACAAGCTCAAAATAAAGAACAGCGCACGACTTCAGCTGCAGGAGCCAGCCTGGGCCCAGCAAAACCTGGGTGGTGCGGGCAGGACGGTGCCCTGCCACGGCAGCTTTGGTCCCATTCCTGCACGCAGCCCCTTCCCGTGATGGTGGGAGCATCCTGGGCGCTGGGATGCTCCCACCGTCACAGCCAGACCCTCGTCTCCAACGCAGGCGCTGATCCAGCAGCAGTACCTGCCCTCCCCGCGGGGCAGGATCAGGTCCTTGGGGATGCCTTTCTCCCTTCTCTTTCCAGCAGCAGCCCAGCCCCTGCCCGACGGCTCCTTTGTGAAGGAGAGGCACCAGCAGCAGCTCCGCGACGCCCGGGTGGCAGCGGAGCGGATGCAGGTTGTCACGCTTGGGTCTCTGACGCCGCGGGGGGACGTTCAACTCCTTCCCTCCCCCCAAAACAGGCTTTTCACAGAGACAAACAATCCCTTCCCTCAACAAAACCTAAATTCTCAGCTGAAAGTACTTGGCAGCAACCACTTGAGATTTTTCTCATGGCTTGTGTGGCTTAGGAAGATGACTTTCTGAAATACAAAAGCAGCCGGAGGAAGCGGCCGAT
>NW_010516022.1:0-10277 GCF_000687285.1 Phaethon lepturus
ATTAATATTAATTATAATTTTTTGTTGTTGTTGTTGTTATTATTATGCTTGATGCTGACTCTCTCCTTCATATTTGCTTCACTTACCTCTTGCGGGTTTTTTCCTCTTCTGTCATTACTGGTAGTTACTGTGAAAACATAAGTTTTTCTTCCCAGGGGGGATTTCACTACAACTACACAGAAATCAGTAGTTAATGCTGCCAAAACCATTTCTGTAAGCAGCGTTTGGCCGAGCTCAGGATTTTAAGGGATACAGAATGCCAGCATGGATTAAATGCCAACGAACACCTCATCCGCTTTTTAAAAAGATGTTTGCTATAAATTAAGTGTTTTGGTTGGGAGAAAAACTTGGTATTTGGTCTGCTCTTGAAAACTAACCAGTAAGATTGGTAAAACTACCTTCTGATGGGAAGGTGTGACATGACCAGGTACAAATTCCCCTTGAAATCTCCTTTTTTACAAAAAATGCTAAAAGTTTTTAAAATTTTTCCTTGATTTTTAAAATGAAAATACTTTGGTTTTCCCAACTGTTAAGTCAGAATCCAGGGCCATTTTTCAATCAAAAGTTTTACTTTCACATCATAGTCCCTACCTTTTAGGGAAAGCAAACCTGCTCAGATGCATTGTCCAGCTTACCCTAGAGATATGTGGAACATTTCTTCCTCTGAAAAAGAAAACCTCAGGCTTTTTGTTCCCACTGTTTTTTGTTGCCATGGCCTTCCCTTAATAATTATTAGAGGTCTTATTTTATTGTAGTGGCTCAGGCATGTTCTCGGCTGTACCTCATGTGAGGGGAGTAAATGCTTCTGGGTTTGGTCTAGTTGGGTATTTTTTACCCTTGAATTGTTTCTGTCCTTTTGTCCCTGACTTCCAGCTGAGTGGTTCCTACCGGGGGCTGTTAACTGCAATCACAGCGGTTCACTGGCTTGAGCGGCCGTTCAGACAATTTCCAAAATGTAAAGGCTCTCTAGCACCTCCAGAAGACCCCCCGCCCCCCCGCCCTGTTCCGAATGTAAACGTTAGCTCACGAGTTAGCGTTTGGAAACCCCTGCCCCAGCACGGACGGACGGAGCCAGCACATCCCTCAGCGGCCTTGGCCGCATCTCCGGCTCCGGAGCCCGTGCGGGCAGGCTGCGCGTCCCTGGAAGCCGTGCCCAGGAAGGCTGCCTCAGGCCAGCTCGGGTTCGGCCCCGACGCGTTCGAATTGGCAGCGTAACCAACGTGGGACGGGGGACTGGAGGGCAGATTCTCCGTGTAGTGAAGCGATGACCAGCCGGAGAAGTGGGAATAGAGACAGCAACTGCAGTTTAAAAAAAGAAAGGTCTTGTGATCACTGGATGCGGGCTCCACACCCAGACAGGGATGCCTGAGGCTCTAGAGTGTCAGCATAAAATAATATATGATCAACAGAGTCCGAGCAGGCAACATGTATGTTTAACAAATAGCAGGAAATAATAACAAAAAATTTGACAGTGTAGATAGCTGCCCATTTGGCAGCTTAGAAAAAGCATGACTGATTTTACAAATTGCTGCTCAGACACAGTGACAACACTCAGCTGTCTAGGTCACTCAGTCGGACATGTAGCCCTATCTGCACCATCCTTCAAGAGAGTAATGTGAACCCATTACTAAACATGATCCTCAAGTGTCAGCACTCCAAAAAATGCACTAATCCTTTTGCTTGAAGAGTTTCACGTTTTATTTGAAATATTATACAGATAAAAAAAATATCTGCAAAGCGGAGATGGGCAGACACATGGTCAAACTTGGATGATTTGAAGCAACGTATACAACAGGATTTTTACCAAGCTTGCTTTTCCTCTTCTCCATGCAAGTTTCCCAATCATGTGACATGATGTAAAATTGCAGAGAACACACAGCCCCTGTATAGGGTACTGACCCTTTTTAAATGGCATAATAAAATTTATACAACCTTATGACATCCAGACACCTGTTTAGAATTTTTTAATTTATGTATACTCATGTCTTGGTCCTCTAAATAAATTTATGAAGTTCAGCATTTGTCCTTTTCAGGACACAGTCCTTTTACAAAACCTACCAAGATAAATTTTGCTAGTTTCCAAAACACACCAGAAATAATATCGGCATCTCTATGAATTGGCAGAGTTTCATCCATCTTGGACCTAGATATAAGACTTAGCAGAACATACAAAACCCAGCTCCCTGTCATCAGATTAAGAGTAATAAAAGATAGTTCTCCGGAGGAACAGCAGATAAGGAAATCCATAGTATTCACAAATCTTGCTTCAGATCTTCATCAGAAATGAAAGAAGCTTAAAAAAAAAAATCATGAGACTGGCTTTAAAATCATGAGATTTGAAATATGAAGAAATTTGGAGTTATTTATCTGCCATTGAGATTTTGAGCCTCTAGAGTGTGCTCCAGTCATATTTTCAAGCATTTCCTTAGAAAATGAAATGTGTAGATAGGCTGAGATGCATCTATAAAAGTAATAATTCAGAAGTTGAGGCCATCAGAGAAATGTGAAGTTTTGAAACAATCCTAAAATTGCATGATTAGCAATACAGTAGAATATTAGAAATGTAATAGAGGAGAAAATAACCAAACTGACAGCAGAAGGCCTGGAAATGCATATGCATTTCTGAAAAGATTAAGAAAAATTTGTTGTGGTGCCAAGGAATATAAACTCCAAAAATTAGGGGGTAACTTAGCAAGCCACTTGGTGTACCAGTTCAGTTATCCTCTCAATAAGCATTAGTAACAGCCAACTGCAGCAAAGACAGATTTTTTACAATTTTGAACATTCTACGCCTTTACAAGTTCTGAACTGATTCCTCAAATATGAAGAGGGCTGGCTTGCCAAAAGTTCCAGATTTGCTTCCCAATAATTCATTCCGAGCTCCTTTTCTTTGCCCTCCAAGGCTCTTCCCACACTATTTTTAACAGTTCCAGGCACTTGCTTCCAATATCTAGGGCTAAAGACTTGACTTTTATTTAAAAGAAAGCAGTTTTTTAAACAATCATAGAGTCACAGAACAGCCCACGTTGGAAATGACCTTGACAGATCATCTGGTCCAACCTTTCATGAGAAAGGGAGCCTTGATGAGATTATCTAGCACCCTGTCCAGTCACATCTTGAAAAACTCCAGTGGTGGGGACTCTACCCTGACCCTGAAGAGGTTGTTCCAGTGAATGACTGTTTTCACTGTAAAAAATTTCTTTCTTTTATCAAGATGAGACCTTTGCCAGTGCAACTTGCATCCATTGCCCCTTGTCCTCTCCACATGGAAACTTGTTGTCTTTGTAGCTGCCCTTTAAGTGGCGGCTGGAATACTGTGATGAGGTCCTCTCTGAGCCTTCTCTTCTCCAGGGAGAAGAGACCTAACTCCTTCAGTCTTCAGGGAGTCTAACCCCTCCTAGGGCAGGTTCTCCAGCCCTTTGACCATCTTTGTGGCACTCCTTCAAACCCCCTCCAGTCTGTACGTGTCTTTCTTGAATTGTGGGGACCAGAACTGGACACAATACTCCAGGTGTGGCCAGAGAAGCACTGAGTAGAATGGGATGATCATGTCTCTATCTACAGATTTGTCTTTGTTGCTGCAACAGTGCATTGCGGACTCCTGTTGCGCTTGTTGTCCACCTGGATCCCCAGGTCCCTTCCAGCAAGGCTGCTCCCCAGCCACACTTTGTTAAGCTTCATACTGTTCTTGCGTGCCCACTCTTCCAGCCTGTCCAGGTCTCTGTGTTAGAAAGATGGCTCTCCCTTCTGATGTGCCCACCTCACCACCCAGTTTGGTGTCACCAGCAGACTTGGTAAGGGTGCTTTCAATCCCATCAGCCAGATCTTTTATGAAGATGTTGAACAACACGGGGCCCAGTATCGATCCCTGAGTATCCCACTTGTGACAGGCGTCCAGCCTGAGTAAGAAACATTGATCACCACCCTCTGAGTGTGACCTGTTAGGCAACTTCTTACCCATCTTGCAGACCACCCATGCAATCCGTGTCTTGTCCATTTATGTAGGAGAAGGCTGTGGGAAACAGCATTGAATGCTTTGCTGAAGTCCAACAGGAGGCTGAAGTTTTAAGGAAAATGCCGAACGTTGCAATAGAATCATGAAGGTTAGCAACCCAGCATCTTCTAACCTGATCATTAACTTGAGACCAAACTGTCATGAGATGGCAGTGCCTGTTGGCTCTCTCAAGTCCACTCTGAATCCCAACTGTTCTGTTTACAAATAAGAAGGCAAAATTCTGTATTATGCATTAGATGTGGAATACAAATTAACCATGCCAATAATGTCCTAATTTACCCAGCAGTTCTGCAATAAGTACGTAGAATTAACCATGGTAACATGCATAAGTATATTCAATTAATATTTGTTCATTGACATGACACATTTGCTAACTGAATGACTATATAATTTGATAAGCTAGAAGCTTCTTAAGTGGAGGAAACAGGCAGGGTCCTCTGCACACTGCTCTTACGCATCCAGACTCAAAGGTAGACGATTTATTTTCTATGCAGAGTTCATGTAAATCTGAACCCACACATTTTAAAAATGGTCATTTTTCCTACTGTCCCCAAGTTGGAGGTATAGCACTTCAGATTCTCCTCAAGCTTCCCATGTCATACAGTGGCTAAGCTTCAACAAGAATGACGGATACTTTTGCCCTCAACTTGGCCTGCAGCCCAGTGGCTAAAACACTCCTGCAGGTGGTAGATGTATGTCTGACTTCTCAGTGCGCACCTCCATCTGCAGCTTGTGATGTGTGTGCTGGAAATACCAAAAATCAATGTAGTGAGATTCCTTCTAATGACTTGGCAATAGTATGAATGGCTATCAATCAGATTAACTTTTCTGTAACTTAAACCTATGAATTTCTCTTTTAATGAAGGTAGTATTTAACAATTCAGTAAATGAGGATGAAAACTCTTCCTTTCTTGCATAACGTGAAAGAATAAAAATTCAACAACCCCTTAAAAACTATATAGATTCAGATCTGGTAGCAGGTAATGGTTGAACTGTGAAATATGACTCCCCAATCATAAGGTGTAAGTCACCCAGTCCTCACCCAGGTAACACACCCATAGATCCGTTCTGGAGATTTACTGAAGTGCTCACTTGGGTATTCGTGTGTACACACTTTGCTGTGCAAAGCCACGCTTTCAAGCAGGCTGGAACGCAGCCAGATTTCTTCACACAGTATGGAAACACAGATTTCCCGAGGGAGAAAAACTATTGCCTGACAAACGCTGTTCCAGATGCAAAAAGCAGTTCAAAAGCACACAGGTGCAGCAGCGGGGCCGGGAGAGAATGATGAACATGGGAAGGCGAAAATACCGTGGCAGAGGCGCGGGCAGGAAAGAAGTCGACATGACCGCAGGACTTCAGGCTGCGTGGCAAATCGCTGACAGACTCTCGTACAGAAAAAAAATTAACAGGAACTGGCATTGGCTTCCATTTTCCCATTCATACCCCGTGCAAGGCTCCAGCAGAATAGCAAACAATGCCTCAGCTCTAAAACAGTACACAATAGCCCCGTACCAAGGCTGTCGACCTTGGAGAGCCTTGAGCTTCTGCAGTCTCTTGATTAGGTCCCTGATTAGGCTTTTTTCATAGTGCTAACACAAAGACATGCTTTCCTACCCAGTGAGTTAGGCTACGTCCTCCCCTTCCTTACACCCGCGGCATGCGCTTTAAATATTAGAAAGACAAGGAGCTTGAAAACACTTCTGAAGCAAGCACCACAATTCAACACCATTGTGAATTTCATTATTTAAATTAAATACTATTAATAAGCAGATCTCACGTTGCTCATGAGACTCTGCATCAGCTAGTAGTCAAAGTAATTCTGAGCTAAGCTAAAAGAGAATAGAAAACAGGCTGGTAAGTACCAGAAAGCTGGTATTGAGTTCACAGGGCACTTCACACTGGTACAATGTACAAAGAACCAAAAGAAATGTGCTTTTATGAACCAACTAATGAGGACTGCTACTGAATGCACACTGCTAGCAAGCTCACTCGGTGATTGACCTTATAATCATCAACTATAGAAACACGTGTATGCAGTCAAATAACATAGCCATAGAGAATCAAGTTACAAAAACAGGGCATATGATTTCGGCCACTCTGAGAAACGACAGAGTTTAAAGTACTCAGGAATTATAGTGAGAAGTATAAGGGTGAATTGATGTGAAAGCAGGATGGAATTGGATCCAAAAAGTATAGGCGAACGACAATGTGGTAGATGACTTTTCAGCCCTCAGTCACCAAGTGAGTGAAAATAATTGTTACCCGATAGCTGTTTATTACGACTTGGAAGTGAACCACCCCAACAGTCTCTAGCCAAGCCTCCATGGGAAGGTGCATACACTACCAAATTCTTGTTGTGTTTGATATCGTTTCTGTCAGAGCATGAGCGACCTAAAGATGAACTTTCCCTTTTGCTACAAAAAAGGCGATCTCCAGAAGCTGTCCGAATGCACTGATAATGCAGAGCGAAGACTGACTGTTGCCTCTGTTTTGTACTGGCTCCTGCTCCAGGCCATGCAAGCACCTGTAACATTCTTCCCAGGGCATGGCAACCAAGAACTCAGTTCCTTCAGTTTCTCATCTTGCACAAAAACACTCCGTCCCCCTCTCAGTTCATTAATCTCTGCCTCTGTTTTCCTTCAAAGCTGAAGTCAGCTCTTCCCATACACTCATGCAAAAAACATACAAATTCTGCAGCTGAGTCGCCTTGACTTGCATAAATCTCCATCGATTTCTTAATAGTACCCAGTACATTTCTTATAAGTGTTTATCACAGTTTGCTATGCCTTTATCTAACACGCCAGGCAACTGATTTAAACCTGCTTGATTTTTAAGTTCAGATGGGTAAGAAGAGTTCAACAGATATGAGCAAAGGCAGATCATGTGTCAAGTACAGACTGTATATTAGTGAGCATTTCTAACTGTAGGAAAATGTAGGGCAAAAGTCTTGACCTGATTTTATATCTATATCTATATCTATATATCTATCTATATCTATATCTATATCTATACCTATACCTATATCTATATCTATATCTATATCTATATCTATATCTATATCTATATCTATATCTATATCTACATATCCTTGTTGCAATATACATTTTCTTGCCCAGCTACAGTAGCGTAGGTCACTGCCTTTCCCTAAAAACCTGCTAAGAACTAGTCAGGTTCCTAAGCATGACTGTAAGAAGCCACACAAACTGTTCTCACTCATCCATGTGGTAACGTCTGTATTTTGTGAGATGGTTTTCTGACAATAAAAACACCTCTGATTCTTACGTTTGTTGGCAAATATGACCAAGCCATAAGAAACAGGTTCAATTTTCTACTAAAACACATGCAAAATTCTGTTCTAAGGCTGCATATGTTTATCTGAGCATCTGTACCACAGATTTCTCCAACTTCCTAAACTAATTTTGTGAAACTCAGCTAAACCAGAAGAACTGTGTTTTGGTATCTGATTAGATATTCCCAGTAGAAAGAAACCTAAAATGGAGTGACTCTTCTAATATGCTGATTACTTCACGATCTCTTTCTCCCCATCCCTCCCATAACTACCAGCCGCTTTAAACACCAAAGCAGCCATATGTCGATGCAGAATGTTCCTTTATCAAAAAGCCATCCTTTCTTCTAGATTGACTGTGTGCAGAGAAGTTCAGCCTAAAAAGCTTGTTCAACATTTGTGTCTAGACATACACCCTTCAACATGTTCCGTGTCCATAGATGGGCTTTTGGCTCTCTGTACTTCTGACCATCTGTGGGGAGGGCAGGATGCCCACTGAGAAGTTAGCCAGAATCTGTGTCAGTTGCCAAGGGAAGGGGATATATAGTCCTGCAAGTGACATCTGTTTCACCAGAAGCCCTTTTCTCTCTGAACAATGTTTCTGTTTAATCTCAGCCACACTTGTTATGAATGGTGTTTAAAAGACAAACTAATGAAAAACCCTGGAAAGTATTGGAAGGGAGGGTAATGATGGTCAGCATAAGGGTACATTTCACAGACCTGTGGAGAATGCTTTTAGTATTACAATGACTGGAATATTGGAAGAAAAGTGGAAGTGCTCTGGCTATACAGGCAATCTCATGGCAGATGAAGTTACCATGGGATAAAATGAACCACAAAGGACTCACCATAACTTAGCCCAAGACAACAGCTGCGCTCTTAAAGAGAACACTGGAGGGAAAGGCACAACTGAATGATTAATAAGACAATGCCTTTTCATGTGGGTGAAAGACAGAAAAAAGAGAAAGAGAAAGCCATTATGTACCCTTAAAAAAGTCTTATTCATTCATTCACAAATTTGATAGTTTGTGGGAGAAGAGACACCAAATGAGGCAGGTTGCCTGTCTTCTGCCCGTAGCCTTAGTGTTGAGTCAAACAGGCACATCCAGAAGTTGAGTCCATAATGCAGAGCAAAAACTATTCAATCCACTAATATTCATAAGATTCCTGCAAGAGAACATGAAGTCTCTGACAGTTGCATCCCAAACAGACTTAAGAACAAATTACCAACAAATGAGAAACAACAACAAAGGAAGAAAAGAAGCAGAGGTCTTCAAGGAGTCATTAGTACTTGCAGAAATAAAGAGATGAAAATGATTAATTGACTGTTATTCCTGGAACAGTCAATGAAAGAAGAGGATATAATCAAAAAAGGTACAAAATTGGACTCAAAGCATCATTGACTGTATTCGCTCAACCTTTTGCGCATTAAGCACATACCTCACATGTAGAAATCGACACCGTAGACATCTACATTTAGCGCTGAATCTGGAGATGACTCCCGCTCTAAGAGTTCTGATTCATGATCAGAAGTGACTTGGCCTGGGTGTCACCCAAACTGTAGCCAGGTTAAGGGTAGGGCATGTATTCACACCGAAGAGCCTGGAAATGCTCCTGAGATTCTCAGCACGGAATACAATATAATTTTTTTTCCCATCCAACATCTTGAGTCTTTTGGGCCATTGCTAAAAGTCCTGTCTCCCTTTCCCCAGAGATTTTTGCTTCTGTTGCAACTATGTCTTGGTTGAAGAACAACTGCTGAAGTACTACAGTTGGCTGAACAATGTTTTAAGGTAACCCAAAAATTACTTAGGGTTACCTTAATGTACTTAGATGTAAATTATAGAAATTCAGCAGCTGCTACTTGAGCAGCTGAACCACCTCTGCACTGAGGGTGGAAAACTGCATGTCATGGGATGGAAAGGACAGATGGGAGCAGGAATTGTCCCAGCCATCATTAGGTAAGCATGACGACTTGTGAGTCAGCGCCCTCACTGCTCCGACTCTTGATGTACTGCTCTTACAAACATGTGGTTCTGAGTGATAGGGTTTCCCATTTATATTTCCTGCAGTACATCATCTGTATAATAGTAACTGTGAAGTGTAGGTAACACTATAACACATATATTGTGCAAGAATTACATCAGTATTGCAAGAAAAAACAATAAAGCATCATACAAACTCTTGACAGTTACGGGTTCTTTCCCATAATGTAAGACACAGGGGAAAACTGAGTTACTCTCAGTTAAACTGCCTGGCAGTAAAACCATGGAAATCCTGAATAAAACTGAGCTAACACTTCTAGGAAATAGCTAAGTATGTCCCAAATCTAGACTGCTGAATTAAACTTGAATGGAACTTATTACGCAAGACCTGTCCCGGCAGAGCGCTTTAGCGTTTGGTCAGAATGGTCCAGATAGGTGGCTAGAGGTGAGAAACGCAAAGTTAGGCTCAGATAATCATTAGCATTTTCCTTCCTGATTCTCACTTCCAGGAGACAGCCCATTAATTTGAGACTTTAGCACTGTGCCCATTCCCAAACTAGCTACATCTCCCTTCAGAAGCTGTGCTTCCAAATTGACTATAGCCCTGAACCCTGATTATCCTTACAATTCCCCAATGAATTTCTGAATTCATATTTCAGTTTTAGTTAAGCCTTTTCCCAAAACTGAAAAGTTGAAATGTCATCTCTTTTCACCCCAACCCCTATACACATGCATATTCCCAGATAAGGTTCCAAATACACATGGTACGTGCATAACATTAACTTCTGAGGTCACACACCTCAACACATCTAGTCTAGAATCCTTAAAAACATCAACAGTGGTGTGCATCCATTTATTTTTTTTTAGCATTTTCAGTGAAAACTGAGGGTTGAACCGACATTAACAACGAAGCGTAAAGATTTCAGTCTTTGGTCAAGGCTAAGACAGACTGGCAGGGGCGGGATTCTCAAAAGTATTTCTGATGCTG
>NW_010516022.1:10308-23814 GCF_000687285.1 Phaethon lepturus
TGTTATACAACGGATGACCTTTGTTATACAAGGGATGAACTTGATTCCTCAGTCTGGTACCATCAAAAACTGTACGCTAGTTCTACAAACTGATTAGGTGAAGCACTGCAACATCTAACCTTGGATGTTTTTAAACCCAAATATACGCCTTGTCTCCTACGTAGTGCAGCTTGGAGTGTAAGGGAATCCCAAGTCAGAGTGAGCAGTTTTAAGCAGCAGATTTTCTCCTTGGCCTCCCCCAAGAGTGGATATGGATCCACTTGGTCTATGGTAATGGCAGCTGGACAAGAGCAAACTGGATGTAGACCAGAAGAGTGCCACAGTGTAAACAGCCAGTGTGCTGTATTTGGATAGCCTGAACTAGCCCATAGTGATGCTGGGGGAAAAAGCATCACGTACATCTTACACTGTAGGTACCTCCGAAATTGATGGGCTTTAATCTGAGCTCCAGTGAGGTGAGTGCTAGTAATTAGTCACCTACACTGTTCCCTTCAAAAGGCAGCAGAAATACTCCTAGAAGAGGAGAAAATGTGACAGTATTGCTTTTCCTTTGGAGAATAGCTATCACCTGGTGAGAGAGCAGGAATCCACAAGTTCCAGGTCACACATAAAAAAAATCAGAAATATGATTTTTAAAAGTGAAAATTCTTCCTGCTTGATTCTGACATACAGGTGAACAAGTAATTGTTTAGGTTATGATTTATTAAACTTGAACACAAATCATAAATTGCATTAAGCTAAGAAAACAGGTTAACAAATATTACCTCATCTTACCAAAATTTCACCTAATATTACACTTGTGGAAAGCAAAGAACTATTGTTTTGTATAACTGTATGTATCACAACTGCCTGGAATTCTTTCAACACCAATTTGCTTATAGCACCAAATTTTGGGGACATTTGAGCCAAATGGCTCTTACCCACACACAAGGCTTTATTTTACTAGCATTTCACTGAGAAGAAAGCAAAGCATTTCCCAAACATACAACAGACTTGTAGCTTGTACCTTTGTTTGTTTGTTTTTTGCAGTGGTAATATGTCTTATGATATAAAATATCAGAGCTTTAGTATCAAAGATTTTTCATGTTTGATGTAGTAGAGAAACTTGTAAGCTTTTGTTTACGTATTTCTATGCCCCTGCTTTTGTAGTAGCTGAGCACTTCACATAAATTATACTTAGCCTCACAAACCTTGGGGAATGATGGAGTCCCAGCAGTTCTCCTAGACTTTATTTTCTCAATGGGTATGGACCGATGCCCAGACCCACAAAAGTTTTTAAGGAACTAACTGCTATTTGAAGTGATTTCAGCTGTTGTCAATAGGAGCAAGAAGCCTTTGTGGATCTGAAGCAGTGTGTCTTATCCAGGATAACACAGATCTGTAACAGTGGATGAACCAAACCTGATCTACCATAATGCAGGCCGGTGTCCTAACTACTTTGGATATTCCTCAGCTTCCCAAAGGCTTGAAAGTCAAGGCTGACTTGCAAGTTTGGTCATCCATTTCATTACTGTGATAGGCAGACAATTATTAGTTGGGAGAAAATTATGTGTGTTTCAAAAAAGGTAACACATTTTAGACACTGAACGGTACTATCCGTCATTTTACAACCTGGCATGGATAAAGATTTCAGCATTAAATTTCATGTCAACATGTGATATCAGACAGTCTCTCATATCCTGTCTGATTGCTTAAAATAACACATTGTCATTCCTTTGGGGTTACACAATTACTTTACGTTGATATAAATAATGGCTGTGGTTTAAGCTTCCTTGTAAGATGCTCCGTAAAGCTTGCTAGGTCTAATTTCACAAACTTCTTCGGAATGGCAGCACCAAAACTAAATAAAACACATCTTCCCTTCTCCCTAAAATGTCAGTGTATCTGTCAGAGAAAGTCTCGTGAGTAAAAAGAGTATCTGCATGTTAGTATACTAAATTTGGATACAAGAATGTTGCTACTACAGCTGGAGTGAGAGCATCTGCTGCACTGCCTAAAGCTTTTGCTTTCAGGTTTACTCTCGGTTTGTTCTGCTCAGAACTGTGTTATTTCAGAAAGTATTCTAACATGCCTAGCAAATAGAGGAAAATGTACTGAAGTTGGACGTAAGGCAAGGTCTTCACAGTAACAGACTACATAGCTGAATTTGGGCTGTAACCGTTCTTCAATCCAGCCAACCAGTTATTGCTGGCACAGATTTATCTAGTAAAATTACCAATCTAATTAACAAAGTTAGTATTTTAGTTTAAAGCTGTTCCATTTATTTTGGTGAGGTCAGTGAAAATTCACCTCATTCCAATTAGATCAGAACTGGACTTAGATATTGCAGAAGAGACGGCACTGGTGAAGGACAAGCTGGAGTCTGCAAGAACCGAGGGTGTTCAATAGGCTTTTAGCAGTGTTTAGCTGGATTAAATGATGTCTGGCATCTACTGGGCATGCTATGCTTCTCAAGATGAAATTTAAAGTTTTATAAAAAGAAATGGGAACAAGTATTTACTTGTTATAATACCAAAGTAAAAGACAAAAAGAGACAACACTCATCTGGAGGTGAATTCACATGAAAGATCACTGACCATACCTGACCCTCACACTGTATATTCAGTACCATGCATACGGTATCTGAAAGCTTTTCAGGGTACAAAGAGAGCTCATATTCCCACACATGCATGAAAAGTCTCTCTGTACCAAAAGGATTTTTTTAGCAGACCAGTAGTTTACTATTGAAACAAAAGGTTTCAATCAAGCAAATTAGACATCAATTCAATATGCCCAAGTGGAAAAAGCAGCAGGGAGACAAAAAGTTTCTTGTTTGGATGAATTTCCAGATGATGGCATTACAACATGCTTTTCCAGATTCTGCCATTTAACTATTTCACAATTCAGGTTAAAAATGCTTTCCTTACTGTTTTGAATAAAAGAATTCCTGTTTGCAAACTCAGTGTAATCCTAGTTAATAGGAACAAAAAAAATCTATACAAAGTACAAAGGTACCTTTAAGGCTGATCTGCTATAAGCTTCCATAAACAGTGGATGGCAGTGATTTATACCTAGGGAAAATCTTACCCTACTTCTTGTTTATTAATATGGAAGTGCTGACCTAGGTAAAAAACATAGCTATGACTACAAATTCACCTAGCAACAAGAAATTTCTGGAAGTTGAATCTAGGTGATTCTAATAAACTCAGTTCAGTTGCTACATGAGGATACACTGATACTTTTCAACAGTTTTTGTAGAGTTTAGACATTAGAGGGAATGTAATACTTTAAAAATGCACTCTCTTCCAAAGCAGTCCATTCTCATATTTGATCCTCTTTTAACTTCATTACATTCCATGTTTCTTATAATGCATATTTATTCTTCTCAGAATATACTACAATTGCAAAAATTCTTGACTTTTACACTTAACATAAAAAAATTGCACAATTACATCAGTCTGGGACCTATGTCTGATTTCAGTTCAACAAAGTAAATCCATGTTTTTGCAGAAACACATTAAAAAAATAAGCTTTTGCTTCGAGTCTCACTCAAATATGGAGAGACAGAGGTCAGGCTGTGGTTCTTGACAGCTGGGGTGGTTTGCTTGAGAGATGCAGAGACTCATATTTTCAAAGGAGACTTTTTGCATCCTAACAGATAGGGAAATGAGGCAGGTTAACTATGAAACCACTATTATTCTAATTGTTATATTTAATCCATTATTGTTCAGAATCCTGCACATTTAAAGACTTACTTTCTGATATAGCAGCAGATTATTTGTGTAAAAAAATAATCCCATATATATTTTGTCTCCCTTATTCCAGTACTCAGAATAATCATCACTGTCCTACTAGCATTTCTTTTGGAGGGATGATACTTTCACTCACTTGCTTTTAACTGATTTCCTAAGCAAGAATCCTCTCCTATTTCTTTAATTACGGAGATAATGTCTCCTTTACTAGAAGAAAGATAGAGAACAGTAAGTAAAATGGAATGTAAAGGTCTATGATTATGCCTGAAACAACTGAGAATTATTGTTGCTTACATCAGTTCAAATATAAGCTCATAGAAAGATTATGTAAAAATCTTAGATGGTATAATACCTTTGATTTCCCTATTTATGTTCTCTACAGGCATGTTGTTTTATTCAATGAAGCCATTTTCTCAAATAGTCAGACACCATCTGACTTTTTGATCTTATTTAGAGCAGCACTGGAAATAATTTTTCCTTCTCAAGGAAAATGACATTTTTCAAAGTCTTCTCTTTAGTTGGGGAGAAAAAGTAAAAACCTCAGTAAAAAGAAAAATACTCTTAAAAAAAGCTTAAAAATTAAAATAAAATTAAGTATCTTGTTTAATAATTTTAAAAACATTTAGGTTTTAATTCAATGTTTTGAACTATTTTAATAATTTTGAAATAAAACATCATTTTAAGGAAATCAGATTTTCATCTGAAATGTTACACTTCCAGTTTTAAAGTAAAGAAAACATATTCTGAATGAAAAAAAGAGTTCAAACATTTTTTCAGTCAAAAAGTTGGATTTTCCCCTAGTTAATTGGTATTTTCTTATTGA
This sequence comes from Phaethon lepturus, assembly GCF_000687285.1. Classification (NCBI taxonomy): domain Eukaryota; kingdom Metazoa; phylum Chordata; class Aves; order Phaethontiformes; family Phaethontidae; genus Phaethon; species Phaethon lepturus. Next base: position 14,863 of record NW_010516022.1, read on the forward strand.
AAAGTCAATCAGTTCTAACTTTAATCCAATGGCTCAAATACTTTCCCAAAATAAATTTTTATATTGTCTTCCCAAACCAGCTGTAGTAAAAACTTTTACTAATCCTCCCTCTCCTTTTCTCATACTCTACCTCCCATTCCAAAAAAGTATTAGTCTCACCTCAAACCCCCATTTTCAGATTTACATCTTCCTAGAACAGTCTTTTCTTCAAGTCCAAGGAACAGAATAAACCTCAGATGGCATATTTTCAAGAAAAACTTCGCTTATATTTTAGATGTAATACGTGAATGCATTTACCAGAAAGTATAGATTTCATACATTTTTACCTTCAATCAACATTCTAGGCAGACAGCAATCAAATGAAATTTGTAACATTTTTCTATACTTTCAACAAATGGTGGTGATCCTTGGCCTTGATGTTACATTTAGTTGTTAACAACTGCAGTAACAAATGGCTATCCAAGTTCAACTGTATAATGTTATTCAGCATTACTAAGGATATAGCACTTAAAAAATTATGACTGAGGCTGGTGTTTATACATAAATTTTGTGTTAACTAGGGTTGGGCTTTTTTAAATATACTTGATTAAATTGATGAGCTAATCTACATAAGATTATATAAATCTATATATATAAAACTATTGTGTAAATCTAGAAATCTATAAATTTGCTGACATCTGCTCAGGACTGTAAGGATTAATCAAACTCTAAAACTGGTAAGGGCCATTGTGTGTCAGCAAAGAGGTGAAGAAATCAGTCTGCTTTATCATTGTTGTTTCTCTACATCATGTTGTTTCTCCAAGTCAAGTTTAGCATCCAGGAGCAAAGGATGGGGATGCTTCAGTTTTGTGCCTGGACTGCACACAGCTCCCAAGGATCACATTTTAGTGGAGATTCTAAAAAAACTTATCATTCATTTAGAAAGCAGTTCTACCAAGAGTCACATTTCAGAGGATATGCTGTCGGTTGCAGTTTAAAGCAAAGTTTAGAGTGCAGATCAGAGCTCTGAGCAAGAGCTCAGAGAACTGGGAAATATTGGGGTGGATTGTCTAGTAGGGGACACAGATTGAACATATCAAGTCTAATCCTGTATGAATAGACAGATGTGGTATTTTAGTTCTGAAGATTTGGTAGAATCAGAAATCTGATAGAGTGAAAAAAGTTCTCTGAGTGAAAACACGTATAAGGTTAAGTTTTACTCAGAAGGAAACATTTCTAAACAAGTAGAGGAAACATTATCACAGAAGTATAGATGCATCTCTAATTTCAGCCTTTCAAGGCAGTATTACAGCAACATTTTATTTGCAAAAGAGACAACCACAAGATGGCTCCTTTCATATGATGCTAGCTGAAATAGCAACCTATTCTGATAATGTAATCTGCTTAGTCTTTTCACTCCCTTTCATGAACAAGTGAAACACCAGGCACCATCCTCTTTGACAAAAAGATGGTGCTGCAATGGTTTTATTACATCATGGTTTGGGGAGGAGCATGCTCTTTCTTAAACGAGTAAAGACTAAAACCCTCAAATACAAGCATTTAATCTCACTGAACAGGGTGCAGGTTTCAAGAACACTTGCCAGGCTCAGACACAGACACTTCACACTCTTCACCTTTCTCAAGATTTTTGTTTGTTCTCTTTGTAAGAGGATATGGCGTTTTCCCCTTTATTAAGTATTTTTCCATGGGAAGACTTCCAGGTTATTGGACTGTGAAATTATTGCATGATTCATTAACTCCACATCCATGTAGATGCAATCAAGCTACGGATTTGGTTGTTGTTTCATTTAACATTTGAATAAATATTACATGAAGGTACCACTTCAAGCTTCCATCCAAGTGCAAAACAAAATAGTACACAGAGTAATGACAGGTAATGTGGTTCTTAACATAAGAAAGTCTGGTTTGGTGTGAAAGGTTTGTTATGCTCTATTACATAGATTCCATACCAGCAGCCATGAATTCCCACAGTTACAGTGTGCAGTGCCTCGCGGTAGCCGGTCCTCAGGGCGCGAGAGCGCTGACATTCTTCGTGGTATCCTGTGCATTCCTTACATCTCAAAAATACCTCGGAGCACAACACAAATGACAGAACATGTCGCTTCCTCCATCACTGAACAGTGGGCTACAACATGGCAACCACTTACCACGGCAGGACAGCGAAGGAAGACAGCATCTCTAATGAAATATTGGGGGGAATGCAGGGAGTCACCGTGGGAATGATTTAAACAGGAACTTGAGCAAGACTCCTCCACACATTCATGTGCTTTTTCAGATAGAAGTTATTTACCAAATGCAAGTAGTCAGGGATTCAGATTTACGTTCATCGTAAATGTAAAGATAAGTGGAGATATCATGAACTGCTGGCAGTCCTGTAACTCTGCCAAGAACTACTTTTGAAGATGATGACATTGAAGGACCTTTTTATTGCTGTGGTTCAGGCGCAATATGAAAGGAAAATTGAAATGGTTTGGTATTGATTCCTTACAGAACCAGGTTTTTTTTAACACAATGCTGGTATTTCATCTCTCAAGAAATGTTAATTTTCAGTTAAAACTGGTAAGGAATGTGGGAAAAAGAAGGGTAGTTTGTCAAAAAGCCAACTACAATTACCTCCCTTACTTTTTAGGCACTAGACCTCTCGGTGGCCCAGATGACTCACACATATCAAGAAGAGAATAGTTGCATGGAGGCAGAATTGACAGAGCCTTATGATGAGTAAGGTCACTCTTCCCAGGCTCATAAAAGATGGCAGCTTTACAACTGTCGTGTAACAAATCTGGTTTTATTTGTTACCCACAAAATCGCCTCGTTTCCTAAGTAGTGAAGTTTTTAAAAAAGGCTGCTTTATGCATGAGTAAATATTTTTCTAATGAAATCTTGGTTTGTCTTGCAACCCAACCCTAGTTTATTTAATAGTGAGATAGCTTTCTCCAGGGAAGGCAGTCAGAAATGGGGGATGGGAAAGGGAGAAGTTGGCTCTGGCTACGGCGCGCAGCTGCTCTTTGCTACTAGCCTGCAATGGAGTAATACATCAGTAATTATTTGAAAGTCAGACAGATTCCCTGCTTTCCTTGCCAGACAAAACTCTGAGAACTGAGGACTGGAAAGGAGGATAAAGGACTTTCAGTTTACTGTTTTTCCACTCATGGCTTTTTTTCCATGTTAGCAGCTACTGCTGCTATTAATTTTCTGATCTTTGTGCCTTCAGAGGCCCCACATGCTATGCAAACTTAGTTTTAGCACTTGAGCACTAATGCTCTTAATTTTATTACATTAATGCTTACAAAATGTTTCAGCTGTTTCTGCCAATAATAATTATTCTTTCAGATCGAAGTTATTTCCTATTCTGTTTTAGGAGTGATCGCAAAAAAACACTTGGTCTTCACTGAAGAAAGGTGAAGACAGCAAAAAATCCAGGTAAGAACAACATACTTCAAGTGGTACACCACTCAGTTGTGGTTTAATTTAACCAAAAATAGGAAGTAAACCTAATCTCTGAACCAGTCCCTGAAAACAATGAGTCAGAGTGTATTTACAATAAGAAAATCATGGAAAGTTCCCACCACTGCTAAAATAAATTCATGGTGTCTAAAGAAATGTTTTATTTTCATCACAGTTCATTGAGAGTTTCAGGAAAAAAAAGGAAGAAAAAATAATGATGAATAATGTTTGAATAAGTTTGTCCTTTTGCAAAATCCCCCTCAAAGATTCTAGAGAAAAAAAACCAAAATGAAACACAAGTAGCTAGTATAATGCCCCACAGACCCAGAACTGGATTCAGGTGTAATATAGGAGGCAGCCCGCAATTCTGTGACAACCTGCTCCAAAAACAGGTGGTTTTACAGCATTCGGGACCAGACAGAATGCGAGGCACTGCTTATGTGACCGGGCACATCCATGTGAATGATACTCATTTGTCAGGACGCAGATGCCTAACGCAGCCTAGGAAGCCTTTGGACTCCCAAGATACCTGCTAGCTCTGTGCCGGCATGGCAGAGGACCCGCATCAACTGATACCTTTCTGCAGCAGCAGCTGGGAAGAAAGGGAAGAAGAACACTCTCAGGCATCTCAAATGGCACTAGGCATGTATGTATCGGCAACTAAATAAAGCCCTAAGTGTTAACCAATGCAAGCTTGCTACCGCAAGAATGGAAGCTTTTGAATGAATTAGGTATTCAATGAAATGCTACAGTACTTTTTTAACCAAAAAAACCCCTGACTTTGTTCTGTACAAGTTATAAAATACTCCATACTCAACCCATCTGAAAAGAAAAATGGGCAAATACAATTTATTTGCATCAGAATGGCACAGAGAAGAAGCTGAGTACATTACAGTTACGTAAGCCAGGAAATTCTTTTTCACAAGACATCGTTTTAAAATAATGTATTTATTTCCTAAATGTATACTTGTTAGACTCTATTGAATGTTCAAGAAGTCCTCATTTACAGACCATTTTCTTTCTCAGCCTTTAGCGAAAAGAAAACATGAAAGCAAATATGTTTTTATTTGTTATATTATTAAAAAAAATTAACTAAAATAAAACCAATCTCTTCTTCCGCTCTACTTTGCCTATAAACTCTTCTGTGTCTTTTTCTGTTTCTTTCTTAAGGGAAATTTAGTTCTGTTAAACCCCCCAACAAAACATGAAGTCTGCCTCCTTTGATCTGACAGAAACAGAAACAAAGACTCTCACTTCCCTTCAAAGACAGGAATAGAACTGAAGATGAAATTAATGCAAATAGAACTGCAAATAACTATTTTTTTTCAAATATACAAAAATGTGGGCTACTAAATTTAGTAGGTGAACTCTTCTGAGTCATAAAAAATCAGGAATGTATTTTTTTGTGTTAACAATACTGTAAGGATACTATTTATTGCATTCCATTAAAGAATTTCAGTTTATAAAATACGTTAACTGCTAAAGTCTGTCTTCATACAAACAAGAAAATGCAAAGAACCTGAGATGTTATGTATAACTGCTTCCTTTTTTTCATAAAAGGTGATAAATTACAGTTTAAGCCATGACTGTCGATTTCCTTACTTACGCTATGTGCAAACAGACCGTAATAGCACCTATGTTTGTCAGGGAATCCAAATCTGTCATCTAGAAAGAAGTTAGAACCACATAACAGATTTATATTATATGTATCAGATCTTTTGGACAGAAAGATTGTAAAAAATATCCTTAGGACTTGTATTGTTCTGTATAGAAGCTAACCACAATAATGATTGGGAAGTACAAAAGAAGGCATTATAACGTAATTGTAATGAAATTTTGGAAAAAGTTAAAATTAGAATTCCCATGTCCTCAGTTTCACAACATATGACAGCAGTTAAAGAAAATATTTTAAATTAAAATTTAATTTCTATTAAAATTAATTAACCTATAAAGCCCATTGACAAAATATATTAAGGAAGTCAGCGGAAAAGCAGAATATTAGAAAATACATATTTTTATATTTATCTGGATAATGAGTCACCATTTAAAAAATAGAGACAGATGTGACTCCCCAAGTCATATGCCAACTTACAGACCGATTAAGGAATCGGTCTCATTAGAGAGAGCGCCGTGCTTGTGTATTTTGGAACTTCTGGTGTAGATCACTAGCAAGGAAATAAAGAAGGTTGACCTCATGACAAGGAATCTAGTCACAAAACTTAAGATACCAGGGTTCAGTTCCACATGCAGAATTCCCACATGGCATTGTTAAAGTCTCCTCCCTTCTCTGCATTTTGCTTCCCCCTTTCTAAAAGGAGTAACAGCACTTGTCTGTGTTGCAGGGAGTGCTAGAAGGTAAATAAAGACAGGGTTTATAAGGACACGAGATAGGCCATTGCCTTTATTTGGTATGGCAGTTTCTATATCCCAGTAAGGGATAGAAAAATGCATGCAAATCTTGCATATGAGTCTTCTCAAGTCTAGGAATATTTAATTCTTGTTCATCTCCACTATAACCCACATGTTTTTAATATTTATTGCTCTTTATAATAGTTATAAACAATATGTGAGCAACTATGTCAGTGCTTATACACAGCACAGTAAGAAACAGTTTGCTTGTTTTCAACCCAAGAAGCTGTATTCTTTAATACCAGGCATTCTGGTAATGACCCTTTTTATAACATAAGTTGTGGGTTTGGGGGTTGGGGTTTTTTTATTTATTTGGGGTTTTTGTTTGTGGTGGGTTTTTTTCCTTTTTTCTTTCAACTGTTCTATCACATGGGACCTTCATTATTTAATCCCAAAATGAGGCATACTGATGTAAAGTCTTAGCATCTGCCTAGCTACATATGAGGGGAAAAAAACCCCGCATAACCCAGAAACAGAACTGCGTATAGGATGATAAACTCCTAGAGCTTGTGAAAACAAAGGCCAAATTCAACGTCAAATGAACGTTTTTGTAAGGCAAAGGATCAGGTACTGAACTGCAAGTTGCTGTAGCTGAAAGTACTCCCTCCCCTGGCCAAAGCATTTAGCTGTCCTACGCTTCAGTGTCATCGTTTATAAAACGGCTTCTTTGTAATTCACCCTCCTTTACACATTATTCTGAGATTTACAACTTGGCAGTCTGGTAGAAACCTGAGTATTATTTTATTTTGGTGAAGATAAAATAACACCTACAGGATACAAATATTAGCTGCAGTAACTCCTACCATTGAAATGCCTCATCTGTACATTCCTATGATGGTGTTACATTTTTATCTCAAAGCACTTTGTTTAATTGAGTTTCTTACCACCACTCAGGACATGATTTTATTACTCCTTTTTGCAGATGAGCAAAACTAATTAAATCAACCTCCAGAGTTTAAATAAGGTCACAATGAAGATGACAGCTAAGGTGTCATCAGAAACACAAGTTTCCGAAAGCAAGCTTTCTATCTTTATATATCCTCTGTCTTGATATGGCTATAAAAATATAACCACATATAACGTTAATAATTTGTATGAATTTACAGTTAAATAGTACTTAACGATAATAGACAGTTCCTGATACCAGACTTGTGCTGCTTGTCCTAAGGACAGAGCACCATATGTTTCTACTTGCCTGTCATGATCAAAACAAAGCTTTAAGAACACAAGAAAGGTGTTTTGTTTTGTTATAATTATTACAGTCTAAATCCACTGTTTCTAGCTCAGGTCATCATTGTGATATTTTAAGGAAAATCTTAAGCCAAATCTCCTGTTTGCTGTTGCAACAGCATTCTGGAAAGCACCTTCTCTACATGCGAGCGGTACAATCCAAGCAGCCACTCAGCATCAGCACCTTTCCACAGCAAATGAATTCCCTAATCGCCTCCATGAAGACTAAAAAAAATGACCCCATATGCTGTATGTCTAATTCCTTTTCTAAGATTTTACATATGTACAAAAAGATTATTTGCTATGGGAAATACGTGTCAAGAGGGCAGTGTATGATGGGCTGTATTCCAGGGTGCAGTTCTTTCTGCTTGCAGGTAGGTGTTTTCCTTTGTGTTGGAATCTTATCTCTGAGGATTGGCTATTGTACATGCAGTTTTAGCTATGCCAAAATCCAAAGAAGCCAAATAAATATGAGGAACGCCTATGGAACCACAGCACATACTTTCTGTGAGTAGTACATAAAACCACGATCAGGAAGAGTTTCAGCAAAAGCTGAAAACTATTTGCATGTCAGCCCAACAGTCCAGAATTCCCCCTCAAAGTGTATATGGAATAAAAAAAGACATTAAAAAAAAAAAAGCCAAAACCCCACCATCTTTATACATTTAACAACTAGTTCAATCAAAAAAGTAATTTTAAAAAAGCAGTTTAAACCAAATAATTTCAGATACTAGTTTCTAGCCACCACAATACAACACACACTTTTCTTATGCAGAAAATCTAATACAAAAATTTATGAATGTTCTTATTATTCTTCCTAATTACTGCTTTTTTGCTTCCACAAGAGAGGAAAACCACATACTTCCTGAGAAATCAGAACTATATTAAGAAAAACATATTTCACAATACCTTAATGATCAATTTAACCTGATGTTAAAGAAAATCTTTTAAAATGCCTAGATTTCTTGGTACTTTTGACAGAAATTACTTTGTACCTTCTTTGCCCCAGAACAAAATTCCTGGCTTGCATTGCTTAGAAGTGTATACTGAAAAAGGAATATCTCTCGATTTCCAAGGGCAGATGAATGTACTCAGATTTAAACAATCACATTACCATCAATTTAATTTTACTGCTGTCAGAAAAGTAGTTCGCAAATACTTTGGACAGAAAACAATTAGGGGCAACCAACAAAAATTCCCATAAGTTTCTGTGGAGTCATTACTCAAGGACTGGTTTCTAGTTGCAATTTGGCATCATCATTTTCATCAGACACTAACAAAGTTATCCTTTGGTTTGCAATCCATTATGCAGCACAAGCCCATAATGACCTCTGAGTGCCGAAGTTAGCTTGAAAGCACGTAACACGGTGTATGTCAACACCGCAACTCAGTAACTCAGGTACTAGGTCAGGGCCCCAAGCAAGGAAACACACGACACAGACGAACACTCCCTTTGAGTTGAGGGGGTTCTGCTCAGGTGGACAGGACGGCCTGATGTCTGGAAGAGGGCTTCATGAGGTACGGGCTGTTCCCCTCAAATCTGCTTCCGTGTGTTTTTACACAGCCACACATCCTGTCCCGGCAACTACTGCTGCTAACCGCCCAGGCGGAGAGTTTATAGCCCGACTGGATAGCGTTCCGATAGACTCGGCGTGTTGAACGCTCGCAGTGCATCCTTGGTGGAGGCCGATGCCGCTACGCAAGGAAAGGCTCGGGAAGGCTCGCGACGCCCCGTGCGCCCCGGCAGAGCCCTCTACGCCAGCAGCAGATTTCAGCGGCGCGGGGAAGAGACAGCGGGAACGCGGGCCGTTCCTCACGCTCCGCGGCGCAGGGAAGAGCAAAAAAACGCCGCCGCGCCGGCGAGCCCAG
>NW_010516023.1:0-29001 GCF_000687285.1 Phaethon lepturus
TTCAGTTTTGGGCCCTTCACTACAAGAAGGAGGTTGAAGTGCTTGAGTGTGTTCAGAGAAGGGCAATGAAGCTGGTGAGGCGTCTGGAGCACAAGTCTTATGAGGAGCAGCTGAGGGAACTGGGGTTGTTCAGTCTGGAGAAGAGGAGGCTGAGGGGAGACCTTATCATTCTCTACAACTACCTGAAAGGGGGTTGTGGCGACGTGGGTGTTGGTCTCTTCTCCCAAGTAACTAGTGATAGGACGAGAGGAAATGGCCTCAAGTTGTGCCAGGGGCGGTTTAGATTGGTTATTAGGAAAAATTTCTTCACCAAGAGGGTTGTCAAGCATTGGAACAGGCTGCCCAGGGGAGGTTGTGGAGTCGCCATCTCTGGAAGTGTTCAAAAAATGTGTGGATGTGGCGCTTCAGGACATGGTTTAGGAGACATGATGGTGCTGGATTAATGGTTGGACTTGATGATCTTGAAGGTCCTTTCCAACCTTAATGATTCTGTGATCCTGTGATTCTGTGATATTAGCTATTGCTACTTCTTCATTCTTTTTGCAAAAAAAAAAAAAAGCATATTTATAAGAAATTTATCACTGCTGGACCTACTGTGTAACTACAAATATTAAATTAAATATGAAGAAAGAATCCTTTCTCTCTCATTTTATTGCTGCCAACAGATGCTCAATGGTGTGTATAAATGTAATGCCACATGTCAAATAAGACAATGCACCAGTTTTTCAACGATGGTAATAATATATCTTGCTTTACTTAATATTTGCCTAACGATGGCATGTGGAGATTCCTGTTGATACCACAGTATGGTGAAACTCTTCCTTTTTAAAAATTGAGTCACCTTCCTTTCTGTCCTGGAAGTACAGCTAAGCTCTGAATACAACTAATATAGGGAAGAGAGAAAAAGATAATTTTGTTTATTAATTTTGTTCTTGTGGTTTCATTTAGGGGATAAAGCCTCCTTCATGGTAAATGGAAGCCCTTTCCTTTATTTTTGCCCATGCACAAAAGAAACTTGATCTTCCTTGAACTGACCTTTTGGCGTTTGTCTTGTTTCTATAATAAATGTTGAAAACACAATTGTAGGTTTGTGGCAAATCTTCCCCTCTGATTTAACATTTTTTTTCTTATGCAATTTGCATGCAACTCAGCTTCCACTCCACAAATTCACATATCACTTCTGACATGTGTCAATGTCCTATTTATGAACTAGTATTTAACAGCAATACTGCTATCAACTGTTTCTCAAAGAAAGTCCAGAAACTATTTGGAAATTTAATAATGATTTTAACAATGTATTTTGCCTAGTCTCCAGACTCTGCTTTATTAAAACCATTCACTACCTCTGACACGGTAGCAACAAGCTTCTGAGTTCATTTTTAGGAGAAAATGATTCACAAACAGGATAGTGACAGGCTTTTATGATTACAGATTTCACATATTCTGTTCCTTCAAAAGGGCTTATATAGATTGATAGATCTACAAAGAAAGAAATGAAAAAATGAAGGGAAGAGATATAAATAGACTTTTTCATTAAGATGAATGATGGAAGGTATTAACCCCACTACAGCAGAGTGCCTTTTCCGTGTTGTCTTTTTCATTCCTTTTGACCTGCTATCATCTTCCTTCTAAGTAAAAGTTAACTACAGTCTGAAACGTAGGTAAGGTGAGCAATAGCTGGAAATAAATGTTTCCTCAAGCGTTATTACTGTTCAGAAAAGTGTCCATCAGCCGAAATGTCAGGCTCAAAATCCATTTAAGCACTGCACAGAGGCTAAACAGGCAGCTATTATTAATTTTTAAGTCTGCCTGACAGGTTTCAGATGAAGAACTGGGGTTAACTTGATGCACTGAATATTGCAGAGTATATTTAATTAGGGAGGCTTTGACTCTCAGATGGCTGAGGATTTATTTGGTGCAAACTACTACAAAAATATGATAGAATAGTGCATCTACCTAAGAAAAGCATCTGCTGCATCATATTAAAATGTATAAAATTGCTCTTTTGTTGCAGTTTCTTGGATTTTTATCCTAATGTAATCACTGTCTACTTTTAATCTGACTATTTTGAAGCATACTGTACTTCTCTCATAAATACATTTTTGTTCCTTATGCTGTAAATTAACAATGTGAAGTTTTCCAGGGTAAATCCTGTTCTCAGCTAATTACCTAACCAAATCATTTTCCCACTGTGCCTTACATGGATGTTTCTTCATTTAAAACATAACTGTGGGATTGTTATAAATGAGTTAACATTTGTCTTCAATGTATTTATCTATAAGCATAGAGGACTCTAAAATGCAAATGGGCATTAAGACACAAATTAGCACAAAGTGAGGTACTAAAGCACTATTTAGTTGCTTTTGATCGGAGTCAGCATCTTAAGAGGAAAAAAAAAAGAAGTAACAAACCAGAAATTATTTCCTTGTACTGTATGAAAATCTTCTGGTTGTATCTATTCTGTTTTTTTGCTCCACTTCCAGCACACATCTCTTGACCTCTGCCCATGGTCATTCTTCATTAACTAAAAAAATCTATTCACATAAGAATCTAGAAGATTATATGTAAAGGTACAAGTAAGGATGGGAAACTTGCCTGTTCGTAACAAAGGACGTAGGGCTAAATTACACCATACTTTCCAAGATGAGTAAGATGATTTTCACTTGTATGTAACAAAACACCAAAGTGCCACTGGCAGTTCTGGAAGACAAGCAGAAACGAAACACAGATGCCCAATTTCTTTATGGAGAAAGGGCACTGGTTGGATTTTACATACTGGATCACCTTAGCACTTGATGTGTTTTGCTGGTTAATAAATGCATCAACTGTTCTCCATTCTCAGTGACTTAAATTTCCACTGTTGTCATACAACACAAAACTCAAAAGACAATAAAGTGGGCTTGCAGTCAGAGGTAAGTGGATCAGGCCTCGGATGTCAAAGACAGACCCTGCCCTGACTCATCTGGAGACATATTTTCTAAGTGAACAAGGCCATTAACTTGAGAATAACCCTCTTGTGAGGCCCTGAATATAAGCCACACGTACTTTTTAGCAGGTGACTGCATTTCCCAATAACATGTTGTATTCTATGCTGGGAGTTTCGTCTTTCTTTCACACATGCATAAAACACAGATGTGTGAAGCATGCTATAAAGGACTAAACAAAACCAACAGTAATATAGCATGCTTATGTAAAAGGGAAGAGTCTGTCTTCCCAGGTACAAATATATGTGTTTGCCTGTGGGTGTGCATGTACACCTATTACTCTTTTAAAGACACTGTATTTTGTGTCTTCCTTATCAGTCTGCTGGCCTTCCTAATCATTTAATGAAGCCTCCCCGTTCCAGGAATTGTGTTAGTAATTGTCTCATAAACGATGTTTCCAGATATCCGTGCGAAGCCTTAGCTTCGCCTTAGCTGACTCACGACAGCCATATGGAAAGGACAGTTGTCTGTGGATTTCACTGGCCAAAGACTCTGTTTATACATCCCGAATTATACGACCGTCTTGCTGCCACGCTATCTTCTGCTGTTAGCCCGTGTTACCGCTTCCCGACTATCTGGCAATCCCAGCTTTCCAAGGGAGTGTTGTCTCGGCTTTTCCTCCTCCTCAAGACCTACATTTCATGTTGCTCCTCCAAATGTTCATATTTCTCCTTTACAACACCAGTCTTTGAGCAGGCTCCTTGCACCTTTTCACAGTACACTATGTGCACAACATGCTTTTTACTCCTTCCCACTCATTTTTATCTGAGAATCTCTTTGATATATTTTCTTCCTATTAGAAACGTAAATGAAAGTGTTAAAGTAGATTTGACAATAATGTCTGCTGCATTGTGATGGAGAACCAAACATTGTACTGTTTGTGGTAATGCAAAAGTATTTTGTTTATCGTCCTTTACACTGTTTTCAATCAAAAAGTCTGTTTTTCCATCACAGCCATGAATTACTTGAATTATGTTTTCAATAAAATTTTCCAGATATTATCAAATGCTTTCCTACAAACTGAATAGTTTTTTCTACTGTATTCATTTCACTCACCAGTGCTATTCTGTGAAGAAAAAAAACAACTATGTTAAGATTTATGAATAAAAGTCTATGAATAAATATTTGGTTGTGTATTATTTATCCTATAGCTGTAAAATGGTATTGGCATCTGTTCCTTTTTTTTCCCCCTAGAGATAGATATTTTACTATTTAATCCCTCATATATGAGAGGAAGTAATTGACATGATCATAGCTTCTCCTTATTTTAAATACCCTTGTTCTTATATTCACTCCTCTGCTCATCCAATATCATTCTACTCTCATTACTGCTTACACCAATCCCTTTGCTAGTCATGTGGGTATGGTGAGCTTCTTAGGCAATTTTCACAACCTCTTTTCACACAGCATCCTGCCCAAATATTTAACATATTCAGATTTTCCCAACGCTCATTGAATGACTTTAAATAAATACTTTTTGAATGGTGTTCATATTTTCAAACTTTTTGAACAATATGGGTATGTATATAAGGGTTTTCTAGGTAAAGGCAGGTTAAGAACATACGGTCAGCATTTCAGATGCATGAGTTAATTACCAGTATGTGATGAACAGGTCTACTGAATTACTGATCAGAGTGATACTGTACACTTTAAATGGCTTGACCTGTCATCTAACTTTACTGCTGATAAAACTATCATTTGGAAAAACAGATTAAATTTCTTCAGGAGCTTTGATTCAAAGTTAAATGTACAACCATAAAACCACATAGGCAACACAGATCACATGCTTTTCAGCGGTGTGACTGGCTCACGCAAGTGGTGCCCAAATCCCTATGAAGAAGTTTAGTACAATACTGACAGCTAAATAAGGTGGTAGTACCTAAATAAGTATGCCTTTGAGCAAAATTGGTTGTGTACATGAATGCCAGATTCTGCCATTTTTCAAACTTTTTTCTTTGCCTTGGTAGTTAATGCAAGACTAAGTCTCGCCCCAGGTACTGTATCTCCAGAGATGGAGAGGTGTGTATCAGTACTTACAGCTGTCTTCTTCCTCCATGAAAATACTGATCACGTAACAGGCATACACAAATCCAATCAGCTGCATGAAAGAAGAGGAAAAGTAATCATTAGAACACATCAAACACTTATTAAGCTTTTAGTACAATGCTATATAAATACAGGTATCACAGCTATATTTAGAAAATATTTGCATCCATTTCCTGTATTTATATGTAAAATTCAGTGCAAGTGGTCACAAACAACTAAAGACATTTTTTCCGTTTTGCTCCTGTTGCATTATATTTTAAAATATCTTCCTCTTTTCCAGCCCCATTGAGATCAGTATTGACGAATATTACTATTGAGTAATACTGTTGGAAAACACTTAGACCTTGATGTTCAGCTATTACATTCCTTTGTTCAGTACCTCTGTTCTCACATGACTTTGCCCCCTAAGCAACTAATTCACGTATTAAAAAGATCAAATATTTATTGACCATTATGGAATTAAGTCATATTAAATCTAGGATGGAATCCACAAGATATTTCTTTTCGTGCTGCATAAAATGTCCCAGTGAAGAACTGCTTGCCAAAAATTTAATTTGATATATGAAGTGTTGTTATGTAGCTGAACAATAAAGGTGGGTTATGATTCATCGGCATGAGGAAACACCTTATCAGAAGGGCCTATCCTTGAATCACATTAACTATGCAAGAAATGCGCTGACTCATTTCCCCAAAGAACAACACCAGAAAAATCATGCCATTATTTTACCAGCAGTTCCCAAAAAACCATCCTCTCTACAACTACCTGGAAGGGGGTTGTGGCGACGAGGGCGCTGGTCTCTTCTGCCAAGTAACCAGTGATAGGACGAGAGGAAATGACCTCAAGTTGCCCCAGCAAAGGTTTAGATTGGATATTAGGAAAAATTTCTTCATCGAGAGGGCGGTCAGGCATTGGAACAGGCTGCCCAGGGAGGTGGTGGAGTCGCCATCTCTGGAAGTGTTCAAGAAACGTGTGGATGTGGCGCTTCAGGACATGGTTTAGGGGACATGGTGGTGCTGGATTAATGGTTGGACTTGATGATCTTGAAGGTCCTTTCCAACCTAGTGATTCTGTGATCCTCCTCAACCCTTATCTGTGTCACTTGTGCGACAGAGAGGAGGGGATTAAGTTCTTTAGGAACAGGGAATAGAGACTCCGCTCATTTGCTTTCCATATAGACAAAATGTTTTCTTACAACCACCACCAAAGGTGAAGAAAATCTCAGTGGGTAAGGGAACCTGTTAAACTGCATTGCCCAGACATGTCCATGCTTGAGAAAATAATGTTTGTGCAGCTGTACACAATTAGTGTTATCTGAAAGCCTTGAAAAGACTGTTATGAGAGATTTCTAAAATAACCCAGAGATTAGTTTTCTTAAAACTCCTTTTTCTCTGATCCATTCAAAAAAATCTAATTAAAATAGTTCTTCTAAGGGTGTCATGGATCAACCGTCTGAGAAAGAGGTAATTTAATAGTATCTAGACAGGTATAAGCTCCTTCACAGGCACAGAAATCATTCCAACCTGCTTTCAGGTTGGGTGCCACAAGGAACTTACAAGCAGCTCCATGAGCCTCTCTACAGACAAAAAGCTTGTCCACACAAGGGAATTCAGGGAAGTTAAGATGAATTAACTAAAGCTGTGAAATCAATGCACATAAGATAAAGTACATTAAATCCCTGTGTGGCCTTTCCCATTCAGAAATAAAGTGGCCTTACTTCACTGTAACTTAATCCTCCTCCAAGGGATTAATCTTCCCTGTGGAGAATTAAGCTACAGTACACTAAAGCTGAGTTACTTGTGAATGAGAGCTGTCTCAGCGCTGCGGCACGGTCCTGTCGGGGCTTGCTCTCCAGGGCATTCATCTCACAGGTGTTTTGCAAAGTGAGTTTAATCCAACTTTCCTCTTGCTCTGAGCAGCTGCAGTACCAGGCTGCAGTATCAGTAGCTTCCTTAGCTTTTTTTGGGTCAAATCTACTGGGGTGGTATTACCACAACCTCTATCAGGTGGACACCACTTTGTTGTACTGATGCTCTGAGCCAGCTAAATGCAAACCAGCTCTGGAGAAGGCACTCGCTGGAGACAGCTGGGACCAAGTTGTGCCCAAGTTACCAAGCCTCGCTGTGCCCAATGTCATGGTGCATGCAGCTGGATGGAACCTAGAGCCACCGTGGAGCTGGCTGGCTCAGTGAGAGCCAGCGTCTAACTGCTGAAGACTGTGCAGTTGGGTAAGATGAGTCCAGCCTCCTGTTATTAATGAAAATGAGATCTTCAGGTTCTGCTGCCCTGCACCTCCAGTACCAGCACTGCTTTACAGACTCCTTGGCAGATTAATCACATTTTTTTCCTAAACTCCACAGTTTAGGGCACCTTTCAGGCATGACAGCTGAAGCAGTATGATATAAAAGCTTCCAAGGGATCAAAACCCCAATTCTACTTGAGGTATATTGCTTGTGCCACCTGAATGTTACATGTAGATTAAATAATTATTGCATTAGTATCACGCGAATACCAGAAAACAGGTGGCTTTTCATGAGGACCTGTCACTTGTTTATCTACAATATTTCCTGTTCACCATTCGTGTTGTGCAATTTGACTGTGTTTCTTGATACTAGAAATGTTGGCTATTGGCCTGGCACCAAGTGATAGACTTAAATGTGTATTGCCTGATAACTAAACAAAATGTGATGCGAATGAGCTGGAAGATACTTAATTTACTCATCTTGGATTTCAATAATCATTCAAAGGGACCAGTGAAGTGATTGGAACAGGATGTCCAAAGCATCAAAGGTAACTGGCACCTGAAAGTACAGATGGAAACTTCTGGCTTGATCCAGAGAGCAATTTAGATGCCAAGGTGGGCTTGTCTTGACAATGCTGAGTTTCAAAGCATAGAAACTTCTGGGATCCCTGCACTGTACAGGGAACTCCATGTCTTGCCTGCAGAGTCCAGCCTAGTAAACTGTCTCAGAAGACACTTGTCAGTGTTATTCTGTAGAAAATCAAGTGGGAAACTGTGGGAAGAGGCTGTTGTCCCCTGCTTGCATCCAGCTACACAGTGGTTAGGGTACACATTTTGCTCTGGAGAGAATAAGCAATACATAAAATACTCAGATATTTCATAGAATCACAGGATGATTTGGATTGGAAGGGACCTTTAAAGATCATCTAATCCAAACCCCCTGCCATGGGCAGGAACATCTTTCACTACATAAGGTTTCTCGAAGTCTGATCCAACAGAACTTTGAACAATTCCAGGAATGAGGCATCCACAACTGCTCTGGGCAACCTCTTCCAGTATCTCACCACCCTCATCGTAAAAAGTTATGTTCAATCTAAATCTACTTTTTCAGTTTAAAACTGTTGCCCCTTGTCCTATCACTACAGGTGGTAGGATGGTGGTAAACAGCCTCTCTCCGTCTGATTTATAAGTCAGACTGGGCTTATAAGCCCCCTTTATATATTGAAAGGCCACCATAATGTCTCCCTGGAACTAAATAACGCCAGTTGTCTCAGCCCTCTGATAATTCTCATGGCCCTCCTCTGGATCCACTCAAACAGATCCACGTCTTTCTTGTGCTGGCGACCCCAGAACTGGATGCAGGACTCCAGGTGGGGTCTCACCAGAGTGGAGTAGAGGGCCAGAATCACGTCCCTCAACCTGCTGGCCACGCTGCTTTGGATGCAGCCCAGGATATGGCTGGCTTTCCGGGTTGCAAGAGCACATTTCTGGGTCATATACAGTTTTTCATCCACCAGGATCCCCAAGTCCCTCTCCACAGGGCTACTCTCAATCCCTTCATCCCCCAGTCTGTACTGATATTAAGGATTGCCCTGAGCCAGATGCAGGACCTTACACTAAGCCTTGTTGAACTTTATGAGGTTTTCATGGGCCAACTCCTCAAGCCTGCCAAGGTCCCCCTGGGTGGCATCTCTTCTCTCTATTGTATCAGCTGCACCACTCAGCTTGCTGTCATCAGCAAACTTGCTGAGGGTGCACTCAATCCTGCTATGTCACTAATGAAGATATGAAATAGCATTGGTCCCAGTACAGACCCCTGAGGGACACCACTTGTTATTGATTTCTACTTGGACATTGAGCTGTAACTCTTTGGAGACAGCCATCCAGTATTTTCAAAACCACCAGTATTTTCTACCAAAACCCTTATTTCTTCAATGACTGGCTGGTAAATGTTGCTCACATTCTCCAAATCATAGCAATGAGCAGGCTCAGGGTGTGGGAAACAATCGTCACGTAGGCTAAGCTGGCAGGGACTTCAGTGTGGATTGCACAAAGGGATTTCTTATTAGTGGAACATGGGTACATTTATATGATGCTATTATCAAAGGTTTTAATGCATAATTTATTTTTTGCTGATAGCCCTAGGTAGAAATGAAGTAGTCTCTGTTATTTTTCTCCTGTGCAGTATAGTCTCTAGAGGACACAAATGCTTTAGCCTAACTAAAATCTCTATGCTTAAGCTATGGACGTCTGCATGAAATATCAATTCCTAGTTTAATAGAAGTTAAATTAGATTATATAATTGTCCATCATTAAACTGTAAGAAACTATGAAAACATGTAAGAAATTAAAAAACTAATCATCTGAGCAAATATATATGCTGTGCCATATAATTGCTTTAATAAATTAATATTGCTATAAAATATCCTATTAAAAAGAGGAACCAAACTGAGTGTAAAATGTATATTTACTTGCAAATTAATGTATTTTAATAGTTACTAGTTGATGTAGATTAACCTTTCCTTAGGAAAACAAGGACACATTCAAAATAAAATTAGAAGTTATTATTTAAATCAAGACTATTGTCTGCAGACTGAAATATTTTTTATTAAAATTGATGATTTAGGTAATTTTGATTTAAATGTTTCTGCTTGGCTTTGTCATCATCAGCTGTGGCCTTTAAATCCATTCTCACAGTACATGATTACTTTCCTTGCTATCTGCTTCACATACTGCAGTTCCAATGGTTCAAAGGAAATATGTGAGTGTATACCAGCTATTTAAGATTGCATGAAACAGTGCCCTAGGCTATCAGGTTAATCTTCAAGATCAGGTGTACAATAGGACACTTATCACTGTTCGGCTACCGCCCAGAGTTTTGTAGAGATCTCATTAAAACAACACAAGACCATCCAAATAAACGAAATAAATGTTCAGTAGTCCTGGCTCCCAGAGAATGTATGTGACATTATAGGTAAACCAGATTTGGAAGATTCCTCTAATAAAAAAGATGAGAGAACTGTGCTTCACATCTTTCCTTGTACACATCCAGTCCACCCAGATTGTCATCTCACTGAATATGACTTTTTTTTTGCTGATGGCAGCTGAATAACAATATTTCCCATCTATCTCTGTGGTAGTTGAGATGTGTAACTTGGCACACACAACTATTTTCTGCAAGATACTTCACTATTGCTCAATTTCCCACAGTGATTACAGGAGTGCAAAAGCAGAAGAAACTTCTAAAATTGAATGTTTATGTGTAAAAAGGGTGTAGGATACAAAGCTTGACGAGATATCTTTAAATTTAACTTATAAAATGGAAACTGTGTAGCAAGAGTGAATTTACTGTAGTGAGAAGGTAAAAATGCATTAAATTACAAAACATACTGACTACTATTATCTTTTGACTAGTACTTTCAGGAGAGCTAACAAATTCTGAGGAAAAAGCAGAACATGAGTAGTACATCTTCTTAGCAACCTACTTGCCACTAACATTTTTAACACTCAGCAAAGAGGACTGTAAAGCCCTTTTCTTCCGGTAAAGACTAGTAAAGCATTAAAGTAAATCAGAATGGGAGATACATAAAAGAAGAGGATATTATCCCAGGATCTGTGTGTGTACGTGTGCCAGCAAAATAGAAATATGACTAAGATTATCAGGCACAAATAAATTATAACTCCATGTATTTCAAGACAATGATGACAGCCAAAAATGCAATCTGGAGAAAAGGAAACAGGATCCAGAGTAGCAGTAGTATATAGCTGTAGTAGAACAATAACCATTCACTATAACTGCATGATTATATACTATATTCTATTGTATATACTCATCCAATTATATGACTGTATATAATTATGCACTATAGTTGCTTGGTTATACACTTTATTAGAAATATACTGTAAAACTACATAATTATACATAATTTCAAAACTGAACACAATTTTTGAATTGCAGAGGAGACAGTTTCAAAGGTATGTTCTCATTTTCTAGAACTAAACGATGAAATGCACAACATGTTACAGTGGCAGCAGTGGTAGCAAGTCCCAACCTAGAAGTACTTAGAAATCTAAAAACATAAAAGACGACAAACAACTGGAAAAAAATGTCCAGAAAACATAGCAGGATATGGTAGCAGCAACTTCTGAAATACATTATGTTTTCTAACCATTTCTTTTTTTCTTTCCTAAATCGTCATAAAATCTACTGGATTTGACTTCAATAAAATGCAGGTTTTAGGGGCATTGCATACCAATTTCTGAAGCACAACCCAGACCTGGGCTGGTCGTGCTGTGCCATTTACAGCTGTACTGAAGAGATCCCAGAGGCTACAACTCTGATAGGCCTTAAAATGTGTTAAGGACTCTAAAAGTGTGTGAGAGGAGCTTACAGGTGCTTTTGCTTTATATTGATCAGGAAGAAACAAGTGAGCAGAGATACTAAAATAAATGTCTATTCTCAAAATGTATAGAGGTTGCTGCTGGCTAATACTGCAGGAGATAATTCCTCTTGAAGACCATCTACCTAGCATTGGGAGAGGAGAGCAACATGCTGGGAAAGACTATACCTGTTAGCTACTGTGCTTTTTGACGTCCTACCCTGTATCTGCTCTTCTCAATTCCTGGATTCCACAGTATTCCTTCATCTTTAAATTAAAAATTGTATTTGACAATCTAATTTTCCCAGGCCAAGATCAGAACCTTTGCTACCCACACTTGGCCTGGGAATTTATTTCTCCAACAGCATAAACATGTAACTACTCCTATTGCCCACTTGCCCAAAAGAACTTTACCGGTTAAGAAGGAGGAATGCGGTGTTACACTGCCCAGGTGTGTCCCAGCTTGGTTAGGGTTGATAAAAATAAACGAGAACATTGTATGTTGTCTTTCTCTCTCTCCCTCTCTCAAGTGTTTGGCTTAGTTACGGCTTATTCTCCCTGCTTTCTTTTTGTTACAGGACCTTTAGAAAAAATTTCATATGTTCTGAGAACAGAAAGTTGGAGGTTTTGAAACAAACTGTTTAACTCATACTCCTGTATAGCTCTCTAGGTCACAGAATTTCATCTAAATACTCTGATAGCCCAATGATAACATTGTGAGAGCATCCCTCACAGATTCAGTTGGGGTACTCGTGCTCCACGTGACTTATGTCCATGGAAGGGATCTGGGAAACTTTGTCCTTCACTCACACAAGAGAAAGAAATAAGACCCAAGCATTAATCAGATTTATCTGGTTGTCTATCATGTGATAGACATCAAAGTTTTATATTTTAATAAAATGAAATTCTCAATATGTAAAAACACTGAACCCAGTACTTAAACGTGACTGGCTAGAATACAGTGTTTTGTCTCAACATATGAATTGCTTCTTAGTGATTTAAATGTGCCAGTAAAAGTCAACAGTGTAAAAAAGGGACAACCTCAAACCTTGAAAATTAAAGAATAAAATGACAGAAAGAGAAGGGGATGAGGATGGTAAGATGGAAGAGGCAGAGAAGGGACATCTACATCTGAAGAGACTCTGACAAAATCACCAGAAAAGAACTGGCTAAACAAGTAGGACTTTCTCTAGGTCTAATTTTATTCCAGTATGCAAAGAAAAAAAATTTCTCCTAATAGTGGGGTCAAAGTTCTCATAGGTAGGTTAATGACTAAGTAGCATGTCAGCTGAATAACAAGGAGTGAGGAAACCCTTTACATCTGATTTTACAATAGGCAGACGAAAAGATGTCCTTCCTTCATTTCTGTAAACCTGATTTTGTGTTATTTGTTGTTATGTTTTCTGAATAACTACTTTTATTTGTTTTTACCTTAATTTGTCAGTGTTAAGGATAATTTCAGAGCTACTTGAGATGACACGATATTTCACATCTTTTGATAAAGCAAAGAGTTCAGGTTTGATTGTGCCTTGTAACCCAAAGCGTTTCTTCAAGGTATCCATCAGGTAATGACTTCACCTCCACTAAGTTGCACTTACCACTTTGGAAGCCAGTAATGAAATTGGAAGAAAGAATGAAAGAAACGTCTGCCAGTGACTAGTGTCTTTGGCATCTGACAAGGTACTTGGGAAGGTTTCTGAATCCCAGGGAAACCGATTATGCATGTAGGAGGTACCAACGTAAACTCCTTTCAGAACAACAGCATATTGCAAATCTTGGTCATTTCTTCTGCTAAAACTCCTTTTAAAATTCTTCTACTGTTTATACTGCAATTATGAAAGATGTCCTTTGTTGATAGAATGCCAAAATATATTTTTCCCTCCTTATTAGATCAGAAGGCACATAATGAGAGTATTATTTCCACTTACTTGTGGCAATAGATACAGAGAATGCATTTGAATTCCAACAATGCATTGCAATTGGTAAGAATTACTTTTTTCTACTGCATCATTTTTTTCTCTTCATGCACCATGTAAATAACACATGCATGAAACTATTTTATCAGGATGAGGTAGTACTCATTTAAAGACAGACAAACTGGCACGGACATAAAAATAACTAGTTTAAGATTTCAGTGGGGTGACAGGGAGTGCAAGAATAGAATTATTACAGCCTGATCCCCACTATTCCCTAACATACTTTATAGATATTTCTTAAATACCTAGGTAATAATAGCTAAGACTGAACACATTATTATTCTAGCTTCTGTTAATCCATAAACAAGGCTTGAAAATTATATGGAAAAAAATGCAAAGCTTTCACTAACAATAATTATGCCAGAGCATACCTCAGGGAAAAATAGAACAACAAAAAGCAACCCACAGATAAACCCTAAGCCATCATATTAACTCATGTTAGGTAATGTTGCATGATCTAATGAACTGCAAAGTAAGATTTAATCTCTACCCATACCAGGCTGCTCACATTAGCCACCATAGTGGAACCCTCAGAGAGGATTTTCAGGAGTGGTAGACACAGAAATGCACCTCAGAAGTAAGCTCCAAAGCCTGAAAGACAGGCACCAGCTTAGACCCAGCACTAATTAAATCACAGTGAAAAAAAGGCTTTTATAATAAACAAGAGCTAGTTAAAATTCATAAGAGTGTAGAAATTCATATAAGGCAGTATGGATGAGCACAGATTGTCTGAAAACTTTCCTTATAATCTAGTCTGCAGGGGGAGCTGGAAAAGCAGCATACAGTATTTCTCTTTATGGATCTCAATTGCAAATTATTTTTGGACATTGCATAGTTCAGTCTTCTTTTTCTAGTAATATTTTGTCCAATACAGATGAGGAAAATCACAAACAAATAACAATTTTTATATTTTTTCTTGGATGTGTAAATATGTACTGGAAATTCTTAAAATCTTATCTTCCCTGGAGGTCCACAGTTGATAAGTTTCTCTATTCTTGGCAAAGAAAGTTTACCTACATCTTTAAGAGGTAAGAAAAGACAAAATAGGCAAACATGTTATGGATTTTGATTCTCAAAAATGAAAACTGAAAAAAGTAACTTCTACATCCAGCAGAGACTTTGATATTGTTCTGCCTTTTTGTGTGTTCATTGAAATACTAGCGTTGAACAATAGCGTATCACAGGTAGAACAGGTGAAGATAAGAAACTCCTTCCTGATAGATCATCACTTTTTTTTTTCCTAATAAATTTCCACCTAACAGAATATTTTGCAGATGATCTACCACACGTGTGCTTTCACTTCTGTATGAATCTGGTGTATTCAAACCACATGACTCAAAATGACTATTTTGAGCCACAGCTGAGCTGGTTTTGGTCTTTGGAAGAAACAGTACTATAATCAGAAACATGGCTGGATTTATGTGTTTAGCAGGTAACGCAGCAGCCTCTCCACTCAGCTGTAACGTCAAAAATTGTGCAACACAGAAAACTCTGCAATAGCAGTGCAGGTCATTTTGAAAAAGCCCTGTATGATAGTCGTTTTTCTTTTAGGGCTATCCTTCCCACTATAGTTCTTCTTACTATGGATATTATTTAATTCTTTCAGGCTGCTACCTGAATGTGCAGATGGTGGTACATAAACACACACATCCTTATAATGCTTTGTGGAGTGGCCCGCTGTGATATGTGAGACACAAGGCAACGATAAAAGCAGCAACGTTATCAGTTTGCTCAGGTATTCCCAGTTAAACTGTGTGCTAAAAGGCTTTTGTGCTGGATTCCCACTGGGCAGAAAAGCTATCAAGAATTGCAATGAAGCTTCGCTTTCTATCAGTGCCTAATGAATTTCAGAAGTGGCTTCTGCAGTTATACCTGACCCAGTGTGATCTCTTATACCATGTCTGCCAGGCAGTTTATTTTCTTGCAGTATATGGTCCCCATATGTACATTGTGGCTTCGTGTCCTATTCATTCCTGTTTCTTACCAACCACTTTCACTTGACAGTGCATCCTACTGCTCCCTTTACTTTCATCTGGGTCTGCTTCTGCAGCCTGGAGCCCAGAGTGCACCCAAAATCAATATTTCTTTCCTAAGGAGCCTAAGCTCGTCCTCTAATCAGGCAGCGTGCGAATACACAAGCAACACTGAAGCCATTCTAGAAAGGACTTTGTCTCTCACTGTTAGTACAGACCAGCATAAACATCTCTACATGCCCATGTGCTGGGCATGCGGGTGGCAGCAAATCTACTGCCCCAGACTCAAACGTCAGGGTGTTTTAGCAAACGGGAGGCACATTTGGCCCTAACTCCCACCTTGAGGCTACTACTACAAAGAAATGCAAATGCAGCAAGAGAGTCTGCACCTGGTAAAAGCAATTGCAAAAGGAGCCAAAGCAGAATTTGCTGCCCTGAGAACAAGCCTTGACGAGAGACAGATATTAACTGGAAGCGTGTCTTTGGAGTCTTTGACTCTGGCTCACTTAGACTGAGCTTTTGGCTACAACATATAGAGTTTGTTTCTAGAAAACAAGCTCAGATTTAAAGAAATTTAGGACATAGGTGATGGTGCTTATTTGGGTCTTGTTCAGACATGAAGAGAGACTCTGAATTACACAGCCTGAAGGAGAGGAAGTCAGGCAGAGAAAATGTTAGTCCACTTCTCCTCCTCCTTCTCCTTGAATCCAGAGCTGGGACAGATCTTAGCCAGGAAATCTTCCCCCTGTACATGGAGGACACCAGGACCTCAGGAATATGTCCTTAGTCCTTGGAAGAAACCTTAACATACGTGGAGGGGGGCTGAAGACACCACCAAAGCAGGCAACTTTGGACATCTGGAGTACATTTCTAAGGTTCCTCTGCTTCCGTTGGACTGGCTGTTTTCTTGAACCGTCCTCATTTGTTTGCTTGCAGGTACAAACAAGTTTAAGCTTACTAAACCACATGGTGCTGCACAGACTAGCTGAATAAATATCTGGGTGGTTAAACTTTATGGCGCTCTTTCCCCTACTGTTAAAATTCCTTTATATTGTGAGCAGAAGTAGAGCTAGCTCATTTAAAGGAAACTCAGGTAGGTCTATTTTATAGACAACTCTCACAGTTCTTTGAAATGTTTATTTTTACAAAAGGCAATTTTCATCAAAAAGAAAACAAAGGAGAACCAGCGTACCTCCTGCAATAAGCAAATTACACTAACTGTAATTATTCAATATGAGGACATAGGGACAAACATGACAGAATGGTAAAGAATGAAAGATGATGGAAGGGGAAAGCCATGTCCCATGTTAAAGCCCTTTGGGGGATAAGTGATCCAACTGATATAGAACACTTGCACCTCCAAAAATTTGTTGACCAGATCCCTAACCACAGCTTCTCAGGAATTACACGCTGTCATGGGATAAAAATGATTCATCTCTTAATCTCATAGGTTAGTAAAAGACCAAAGTATAAGGATATATAAATGATGTATGTCTAGATGGGCATTCACAGTGAGGGAAGTCATCTGTAGTGCCCTATGCAGAACCATGCTCAGCCCTGTGCATTTCAAGTATTCATGAATGATTGGGAAATAGGGTGCGGAACTCAACCAAGATTGGTGACAACACAAAATGAAAGTCAACTGCGAATTGTTCTAGATGGATCTCATGACATTGAGTGACTGGGTGATAAAATTAGAGCTGAAATTCAATGTCAATAAATGCAAAGTAATGCACATAAGGAAAATCAACCATAACTACAAAAATACAGTAATAGGCTATAAATTTGTTACTGCCTTTTGGAAAACCTGTGAATAGTTCATGATAAACATCAGCTCAGTGCTCAGCAGCAGTCAGAAAGGAGAACCAAATAGCAGAAAGGCAATAGAAAACAAAGTAGAATACAACATTATGCCACTGTACAAATCCCTTGTATCCTGCATCCTCGGTGCTATGCACAGTTCTTTCTCTTCTCAGAAAGGAAGTAGTTGAATCAGAACAACTACAGAAAAAGGCGTCAAAGATAATAAAAGATATGGGTGACTTTAGAATAAGAAGAGATTAAACAAATTCACCCTTGGAAAGGGGGCAATGACAGAATTATAAAGAAAATAAAAATGAATGGCTTGGAAAAGACGAATACAAAATAATCCCACTTTTTGTTATATAAGAACAATGGAAAATCAAAACAAATTATCAGATCACAGATTAAGGGGCTGCCTTTCATCACAAACTGAAGGAAGGATATTTTCCACAGGAATCAGAATTAAACCATAGAACTCAATGCCCAGAGCACGCTAGAGAGGTGGGACCTATAGCATGGGTCAAAAACTGATTAGGCACATTCAGGGAAAAAATGTTCATCGAAGGCTGTGAAAAATATTTCAGATACAAGAGATTTGACTCAGGAAGACTCAGGAAATATTGCCAGCAGATGGCAAGCACTCATGTTTGCTACATGAAACATGTTAATTTATTATTATTTACATTTGCCAAGTTTGGTTGTAAATCACATAGCCAGAAAATCGAAATTATGGTAGTCTAACTTACACAATGGGAAAGAGATCAAAATGTTAGCTCTAGGCTTAATGTATGTATTATAATTTCAACCCACTATTTGTTGAATTGAAATGCATTAATTGAAGTTTGATTGCATTCAGGTTTTGGAATTCATATGAAGTTGTGGTATGCTATCTATTCCAGATGAAAGGGAAGACATCATGTTAGATACTTCCATATAAAAAATTGCGAATAGATATGGGTGATGCTCAGCTATCATGCTAGATTTCTGGGATTACTCTCAGCAGTTCCCAATACAAGATTTCCTTGTAACTTCATTCATTGTGAGAAATACAGGCTATGATCAGAGCTGGGCCAGGAAAGCTTTTATTGTTTAATTATGAGCAAATTGGCTATAACAGAATGTCAAAATACTTTATGTATTTGGTTCTGAAGTCTTTAAAAGGTCAAAAAGTCACACTATTCTGCCAATCTTTGTTGGTAAAAAAAATCAATACTTAAGAACTGAAACAACTGCATGGAAAAAAAAAAAAGTCCTCTTAAATGAAATGAAGGATGTGTTACGTTAATCGTTGCGTTTCTAAATGTGGGATTCATATTCACAACCTTAACCAAAAACTGAAATCAGTCTTCCAAGTACCAACAATACCTATAAGCCCTTTTCTATTTTTCATGTTTTTGGAATATTAGTTCTTCCATGGTCAACTCAAGGGATATGTTGAAATGAAAAGCTGTGCACAGAAGCAACTTTCCTCTGTGGCCAAAGCCTAAAAGTCTGTCCTGGGTGAGAGGACTGAGCTATATTCATAATCCAGAAAAAAGATGACCTGGGAATTTAGTTAAGGAAGCTTGGTAAGTTTGCTAAAACCTGGAAGATCTCATATTCATCAGGCAAACTTTTACTGCCTGTTTAGAGATATTCACAACTGAATATCTCTGACTCAAGCGTGACTAGAACACATTTTTCCTTAATTTTTCTTAGGGATATGGCTCATTCTTTACATGTGTATGTGGGAAAATGTGTGTCCTTACAGAATGACACTTCCAGAAGTCCCCAGCATTGAACAACAAAGATTTTTAATCTCTAAATTACATGTACTTTAAATATTTAAAAATAATTATTAACAAAAAACTTGTATTATGTTGAACTTGACCATTATTTATTTTAAGTTAGGAGAAAGATTCTACGTTACTACATGAAAAGTGAAACAGAGCAATAAACAAATAATATTTGGTAAGAATGAGGTTTAAGAGAGAAATGTTAAAATAGCTTCACTGTGACAAAGCCAAGGGACATCTCTGTTTGTTCTGGGGAATACCCAATAGCCAAAGGGCAATAGTCAACGTACCAGTATGTAAGTCATACCTAAACTGTGACCTGTGGCTCCTTACCTCTTTTGCACGCTTAACACTAAAATTGTGTTGATCACTGATAGGTCTTAAGAAGGGAGGAAAATGGACTCCAAAGAAATAACAAATAATTATTTCCAGTGGCATTCAATCTGTTTATCTGGTGGCATATTAGTTGGATGATGTGAGAAACTGAACTCACTAGGTTCATTGACTCAGTCTTAACTGTAGTCTTCATTTGATCATATATTCCATCTTTTCCATTAGCTGAATTGACGTATATCATCTCAATAATGTGCTTGCTTAGGATCCTATTTGTTTTCTAAATGTTTTAACAAAATCCATAAGAAGTTTATAGAATAAGTTGTCCTCTCAGATTGCAACACAGATCATGAACACAAGCGCAGTTAAAGAAGATATTTACAAGGCACTTGACTCTGTGTCCAAAGCGACAGGGATATTTCAGAATGGATAGACAGTGAATTAAAGTAAAGAGTATAATATAATTCCCTAAATTAATCTAAACAAAGACATAATTTTCAGATAGTTCCTTTAAGACAAGAAAACAGCTTGTGCATCTTTACTGGTAAAAAAATTAAAATACAGATGTCCAATAAGTTCATTTGAAAATCTTTAAGGTAAGAAGGAACTTCTTGTAATAGGTTTTGATAGGTTATAAATCATTGTATAATGAAATGCTAAAATGTCAGTATCTCTTTTAGAATTGGAAATATTTCTGATTGTCAGGGAGCAGACACTTAATGTTCTACATGGAAAATGAACATACTATTTCAGCTTGAGAAATTCTTATATAACTTTTAAAAATTATTACATTTAGTAATTTGGGGAACCCAGTGCAAACCTTAGAACTGTTAATACTTTTTGTAAACTTCTAATATTCTTAGACAAATAATGTTATTTGTTTTAAGAAAAGGGTTATTTTGTCTTCTATACGGCTTCTCTAAAAAATTGCACTACCATGAAGAAAAAATTTAAGTATTTCTTATATTCCTTTAGAGGTAAGAAGTGATACTAAGAAAACTTTAAAATCTGTATGATCTTACTCACTTTCATGCATAAAGTCCCGTGAAAGGGATTAGATTTCCTTTTTATATTATAATGAATAAAGCTGATGATAACTTTTATAATAGCTTTGAATGGGAAGACAGCTTGCACTACAGAAACTGTGAACTACTAGAGATAAGGTCAGAACATATTTGTGAGAATTTGATTAAAACAGGAGAGACTGAAGAACAGAAAGCCAAAGATTGTCTCTATCTCTTTACACAAATACAGGAAAAGGGAAGGGAAAGAGGACACACAGAATTACATCCTTAACTTCTTTTTCTGTAAACTTAATGAAAGAAAGAATCAAATTATTAGTGGGCAAATAAACATACTAGTAAAGAAGACAAAGTGAGAAGTAAGAGCCAGTAAGAATTTGTCAGAAACCAAATCATGTTAAATCAAGTCTGTTCCTTTTTAGGAGAGATAATGGGCTTTGTGGTTAGGAAAGGAGCAACTGGTGTGATATATCTTGATTTTAGTAAGCATTTTGACACTGTTTGGTGTTCTTATAAGCAAACTATGAAAATATTGCTTCGACCAAAGTACTGTTATGCAGATTGAATAACTGGCCTGAAAATTGCACTCAGAAATAACTAGCCATTGCTTTCTATCAAATTAAGAGACGGTAGCTGATGAGGATCAACAGAATCCCACCTCGGTCCAGTACTATCCAGTAGTTTCATTAGTCACTTGGTTATCTGAAGAGATATTCTGCCTTTTACACTTCCAGATGGAAGCAAGCTGGCAGCGGTTGCAAGCTGCATGGAGGACAAGATTAGAATTAAAGTAATCTTGACAAACTGACAAAGGGTCTGGAAAAAAAAGGACGTGATTCAGTAAGGCCAAGTGCAAATTACTATACTTAAGCAGGAATAATGAAGTCCTCAAAGACAGAATAGGGTGAACAACAGGCTACACAGCAGTTCCACAGAATAATGAATCACACCCTGACTATGCCTTGATAATATAGTGTTGGGGAAAAAAATCAGACCACATACTGGAATGTAAAACTGAATTTCAAGGTAAATCTGGCGTGCCCTAGTACACAGCACCAATGAGGCATCGGTTGACAGATTGTGTATATCTTGGAGATTTCCCTTTAGCAAAGACAAGAAACAACTAGAAGTCCAGATGAGAATTATAAGGATGATCAGACATCTGGAAAACATGACCTCCATGGAAAGCTTATGACACTAAATTACACACTCCCTTAAAACTTCTGTATCAGTATCTGGGAGACTACATTTACAGCCCATTTTTAGACCACATTATTCATAGAAAGGTTAAGTGCAAAGGGCTTCTTCAGACTGCTGCCATCTAAACCACTTATCAAACAATTTTATTCTAGAAATAATAAATTACTGTCAGAGGATAAAAATCTTAACAGAGCTTTTCAAATTCAATTACAACATGAAACAACTACTAATATCAAAAGACTCAAGGGTTTTCTCATTAATATTTTGAAGCAGCATGACAGATTATTTTGAGTGTGTCAATAATGATTCATACTTCTTCTTGAGTCCCCATTGTAAGGACAAATCTGAAGATAGTTGAACTGTCTTTCTTCAGGCCAATATATGAAAAACATAATTAAAGTTGTTATGAATCTAGGCAGGACATAACTTTGTCTGACAGATATAACAAGAGCAGATGAGATGCAAATCAGAATCTGATCACTTCGGGTTTTGTGCTGGCTACTGTGTGGGCAAGGTTCAATTACGATGAAAGAAACATGACGCACAGGAAATCTATCCAAAGCTGAAAAGAGAAATGAGGTGTGCGGGGGGTATTACTCTCTGATGGTGAAGAGATACTATTCAAGAGGGGATATTACCTTCCCAATAGGCTAAACTAATCATCACCATGAAATAGTAAACATCTTCAACATTAAACAAAATCTAAGTTACTGCCGGACCCTGGGCTGTACACGAGAATAACTCTGTAATTTTTTCCAGGAAGCACCTTTGAGACATTGCCAGCCGGATGTCCAGGTGCCCACACCTTTCTGGAGGGTGGATAGATGCCTAAACATACGCATCTAATGTAATTTTAGGAATCATAAAGTACTCTGTCAAGCTTCCAGCTCCCACTCCAGGAGGTTGATACCTTATAGAACCCACTTCACACCCACTTACCATATCCAGATATCTTAGGCATTTAAAATAGCCAGCTGAAAACTTGGTGGGATAGTGTAATGTGCCTACAATGACACCAAATACTTTCATTTAGAAGACACAAGATATCTTACAAACTGGGGACAACAAAGAAAAAGGTATTCTAGAAAGTTTTTCTTCATTGTTATCCCCATCAAAAGACACCAAGAAACACAAGTTTCAGATGAAAAATAAGTGGAATGGCTGAAATATATGTGTTGTACTAAATACTGTGCAAGCTATGGAGATCATGTTTCGAAACTCTGGGAAAATAACATGTTCAGCCAAAGTCTGAAACAACATTTTCCCCTGTTCCTGCATGTACCTCCAGAGACATTTAACTAATTAAGAAGGTAGGCAATCTTAATCCAAGCTAAGAATCAGGAATGATTTGGTTAGAAGGTGGCATTGGTAAGGAATAGGATAGTTGTTATATTTTGGTTTATGCCTTAATTTTTGAAAAATGACAACAGAGTTCAGGCAGTATGTTCCTCTTCAGTCTGGACCCTCAAAAGAGTGACATGACACCTTTTTTACATCCTTTCCTGTATCGATTTTCTCAAGATCATCTGCAAAAAATAGCAGGAGGGCAGAGTGAGGGTTGTCAGATTTCCAAAGGAGGAGGTGAAGGAAGCTGAAAGGAAAGCAGAAGTGCCTGGCTGTGTGTGTATCTGATAACTTTGTTTTCAAGAACAGTTTGATTCTCAGGGCTTATTGGTTGGGGAATTGGAGAAAAAGCGCTCCACATCAAAAGACCAGTTAAGGATCAGGATTTGACTGTTTGTCCTGCTCTTGCATCAGTGCATACTTGGCTGCCTTTTTGAAAGTATATGCAATATCAAAAGGCTGAAGGGTATAAAAGAGGTAAATTCTTACCTTACACTATGTTAAGATATAGCCTATATATAGTCTAGATACAGTCTATAGTCTTAATTGCCTTTTAGAGAGCAGAGAAAGATTCTGAATAATAGCAATGAGAGCTACAGGAAGTGGGGAAGCGACGATTACAATGTAGGCTGGTGAGTTTCTTGCTAAAACATCCCTTTCTCAGCTGCATAATTCTGCCAAATACTGCTGAATGGTGGTTCTCACTGTGAAAACTTTTTTCAATAAGGTTTGTATAGCTTTATTAAGATTTAGTTGACTAAAATATAGTGTATAAACATGAGTGATTATTATACTGAAAAAGTAGTAGTATTACACAGAATGAAAGTTTTTTATAATTGCAACATTTCAACACAAAAATTTCTGAAAGCTGTATCCATCTCAGACATTTTAATACAGACCAAGAGGTTACACTGGCAAAGTAACTATTGTTTTATCTTTTTGTCAGAAAAGGAAGCTGTAAATTTTTCAGTAAATAGTAGTACATGAAATTTCCTTCCTGCATTTTGCTCATTTTCTTATCTTCTCTTTTCAATATATACCTATCCTATCTGTTTTGTACCCATGCCATGTCCTACCTACATTACAGAAGGTGAATAATCCAGCCTGGAAGAATTTTCTCTGCTTATTTGTCTGTACAGAACCCTGGGAAATGAGATATTTTGACTGGCATTTCTAGTTTCTTTTACTGTGAGTTGTAGCATTATAGAACTCCCAAATACTTTCTAAAAAAGTTTACTCAATCTGAAACTTTCTTAGATGAGCTTTTCAGAAAAACAATTATTATATCATGGTATATAAAAAATAATCCCTACTATAGCAGAATTCCTACTTTTGGAAGACAACTCCACAAAAGTTTTCATGTGTGTGAACACCATTTAAGGTACTGAGTTACTGTCAGAAAACTCTACCATGCATTTCCCATATTTTCAATAGCACCTTATTAGTACAATGTATCCTGTGTCCAGATAGTGTGCTTTACAGACCCAGTTTCATCTATTTAAAATATCCTTATTTTTTAAAGCGATGGACTAGCAAGAATAAAGAATTCTGGTTGGTGCAGTGCATATGGAAACATTATCTTCTCTTAGGTAAGTGATTGCAGTTTTGTCTTCTGCCCAGTTTAGCTGGTTTAAACATGAATAACATGCAATAGGCATTAACAGTTAGCTTATCTTATCTTGCTTCTTAAGTTTTTTTTATGTGCATGATGAAAATTGACAGAAAGAAGAGGTAAGGGGAAAAAAGAAGAGATACTAAAAGTGAACTAGAGGTTGTGTGGGAAAGAGGACTGGCTAAACCAGAGCAAAATTCTTCCTTATCTTTTCTCATTGCTTGCTTGCAGGAGGCTAGCTGACTCCACAAAGGGCTACGGAAATAGCTATATATAATCCGCAGCTTAGCAAGGATTTCAGACTAACTGTGCTTTCTAATGTTATTGCCTTGCTTATTTTCCTCTTCAAAGGGGGATCTACTGGAAAGTTATTTATTTATATTGCATATAAACTGCACTCATTGGAGGTCATGGTTAGTGTCCCCCGCTGCAGAGCTCAAGGACACCCTCCGTCATGGTGGTTAGTTGTTTTCTGTCCTCAGCTCTCATGAAGCTAACTTGTAGTCAGAGCAGCAAGTCAAGATCAAGAAAAGAGGGAACTTGGGTTTTAGGATTTATATATCTAAAGCATCCTGCAGTTAAAGCTCAGCTAAATTAAAAGAAAAACACTTAAGTAAAGCAATTTCTCTACTTTAAAAAGTCATCGTGCTCTAGCAGTAGAGCAGGTCAACAACATTTAGGAAAGGAACACCGGAGACTGCTGGTGTCCTTAGGGTAAGGACAACTGATTTCAGCTGAATCCAGCTGGACTGCCCTAGTGATTGATTCAACAACAGAAGAACAGGTGACCACAGAAACTGTTTTGACATGGTACAGGAAAAACTTTTCTATTCCTAAAAAACTCTGTAGAGGGTTTAAAAAGCCCTATAATAACTTACCTGAACTGTTTATTTTATAGCATATTTTAAGCAATCTCTCAATAAAAATATGGCACACTTGTATAGAGTGGATATCTAAGCCTGCTAAGAGAAAGTTGCAAAAACTCTAAAAAAACTGGCTACGTATTGCAGTGAGGCGGCTGAGAGAGAAGTCATTTTTTCAGTGAATAAAAGCCGATACTGAGATAACATTTATTAGCTTATAAACATGGTAGCATTCAAACATGGGTTTATTGAAACGTTATTTTAATACTGTTTAAGATCAAATGATTCCAGATGGTTAATCTGGAAACCCCACAGCTAGGCCTGTCAGATATACTGAAAGTTTAATCAGACTTTTAACACACTGATGGTCTTAGAACAGCCTGGATCCTCTGAAAAAAAAAATCCTTAGGAACAATCATGAAAAGATTGATGAAGATATCTGAATAGTAGTCAGCAGCGGTTATGAACGTCAAGAGAATGCTTGAGTGCACTGAATTCAGGCAGAAGGTAACAGAATGTTAAGCAAAGAAAGTGTAGCCAAGAATAATGCACTTCTAACATAGGAAGCTGTGCTTTCGATTTTCCCTGCCTTGCTGAAGAAACCTGTCTGAGACTTCAAATCTTGAAAAGAAAGACACATATATAAAGGATTGGCGAATATTTATTTTAACACTTTGTGGAAGACTTACCTGTAGAAAAAGATCACACTAACCATTATCTCTAACATTTCACTACTGACAGAATATGACAAATGACTGTCCCTGTTTTGCTATGGACAGAAGCTGTTCAACCTAGAATGAGTCCAGAGTAGATACTTTCCACACCCTTTCACAGAAATGCAAAAATTGTGCTTACTTTTATAAGTACAAACATGGCTAATTAGCCCTCATATGAGGTACACAGCTACATACTGATAATTTCATTTAATAATTATGGAAGTGGTGTCACACAGAAGAAGAATAAGGACCAAGACCTATTAGCTTACAGGTTTCCATGAGCAAACCACTGTTTTTAAAGGTACAGTGTGTTAAAAGATACCAAGTCAAATAATGATAACTCATAGACATATTTTAGAGCTTTTGTGGTTGAGGCCCAAAGAAACATGAGGTCGTAAAATTATATTTAAAAAAATTAGATACTGGAGTTTAACTACAGCCTGGCAGAATAAGAGAAGCCTAAATCCTGATCCCATGTCACATGCTATTCAACACCCAAAATCTCTTGTTAACATAAGCAGGACAGGCAAAAACCCCAGGTTCAAATCAGGACTCTAACCCATCCTTATCTGTATTTCCTGCCTACAAAATACTTCTGATAGTACTTCACTCTGAATTTTTCCAAGGCAAAGCAGAAGACAATCAATCTCTTTACCAATAAACACACTTCAAGTGGTGTTTCTGAGAGGTACTGTGACATAGTAAGAAGCTGATCTGACATGAAAGAAATTTAGTTGCTTCTCCCAAATCTGCTCAGTCATCCCACTGAGTCCACTGTGCCCTCTATGTTTCACCCGTCGCATCAGTAAAAACAAGTGAAAGGGTGCAGCTCTTTCTTAGGGATGTGGCATCCCACCACCCGAGGCTTTGAGAACATGTCGCTCAGCTCCTCCTCAGAAGTGCAATTCTGCTGAGGCTCGTGCTGTCCTGAAAAGCTAGACTAAAAACCAGACACACCCAAAGGCTCTTACCAGCATTTCTGTGGTTTTCCAGAGATGGATCTGAGGTTGCTCCGCACCACCCACCTACCCTGCCTCCCAAGAGGAAAATCCACACAGTGCAGGGGCCTGAGCCTCTGCAACACTGTTCTTCCATAGGAACGTCAGGGGAATAAGGGTGCACCACACAGGTAATATTGGCCAGGTTAACTGGATGATTGTATCAAAGACCCTATTAATAAAATCCGGGTGCTACAGTCCCACAGAACCACTCCTGTCCACAGCTAATTGTTTCTGCTGTGGGTCTCCCCGGCCTTACAGGGTGATTAATAACACCTTTTCTCATTATTAGAGTTTACCTCTCCCATGTCAGGTCATAGCCTAATTATCCCACAGGTAAAACTCATTCAGAGCAAAATGAGGGATCCCATGTCATGACAATTATTGTCTCAATTAGTGACATTATTACTATGCTGTATTGAAAGAACAACTGCACTTTACTGCATTAACAGGTAGAAATGTTCAATTCTTAATTAAATTTATAGGACAGAAAATTATTAGACTGCATCTAGAAAGGTCACATTAAAGGGTAAGAGAAGAGCAGAACTATGCTGTAATAAATTCTTCAGCCAGGGAGCCCATTTCAAGTTGTGGAACCCTTTGCAAGGGATTGAAAAACAAAAGGCCAAAGATCTTGTCACTTAGCGACAATTTCTGAGGGTGTATGCTATGTTCTTCTAAGAAATCAATACTGCATTTGTAGAGAAAATTACTGCACAAATGCTAATGTGCAGATGCACTGTTGACTGCCTCTGCATTTAGAAACTCCCAATCATAATTTAGAGTAGCAGAAAAAACCTACCCAAGCTGCTTTTTCATTAACTACTTAGCCAGCCATGCAGACAGGAATGCTTCTGCCTTTCATGCCCTATGTCCTTCTATTATTTCCCTGGTTCCCTTCCTCCTTACTCAATGAAAGATGATCTGAAGGTGGTTCACAATATAGTAGAGAAGAATATAAAAATAACAGTATTTATACAGCACTTGCAAATGGTTGAATGTTGCTGAAGCTTCAAAACTCAGTACTAGGCAAATCTAGGCTCTCCTTTGGAATTCTGAGGCTTCCAGTGAACCTTTTATTTTTTTTTAGCCCGGTCACTCTGGTTTTTAATGCCTTCTCTTCCTGTTCATTATATTTTTTCTAAGGATTATCTCATACAGTGTTTAAAGAATTAGCGATTGGGTTTTCAGAATACCACTAAATACTGTGTTTGTGTGGAGGAACCAGTCTCAGACTTTAAGACTGGAGCTATTTTTCCTTAATAAAGCCTGTTTTCATGTTTTCAGTCCTCACAGTTTTCATTGCAACAGAACTAAACAATATGGTATTTCACATGCAAACTTAGCCATGGAAATCCAGAACAAAGTCTTCAGGCTTCATGTTTGCGTATACAGTAGGTCTGAGGGGGTCTCAGGGCACTTCCCCAAATTATTTTGCATTGTTGTATTTCAAAATTGATTTAGACTGGAGACTCATCTTTGTCCAGAGTTTTTGGCAAATGCCTTCAAATACTTAGACATGGAGGGCGAATTGAGTAAATAATTATTTATACATTTAAGAGGATTTATGTATATTTCATAGAGTCTAAAATCCTTGCAGTAGTCATTGCCTGTTCTGCTGACAAGCTTCTATAGTGAATATGGTGCCAAGGTTTGCTTTCAGACTTTGTGTGGCCTCAGTGAAGTTGGCCATGATAGGAAGACTGACAGCCAAGAAACATGCACAAAAGGGAAAGA
>NW_010516023.1:29032-32654 GCF_000687285.1 Phaethon lepturus
TTTGGGGCATGGGAATAACAGAAGAAATTCTGTGAGATGGTAGAATTAGCTTGAAAATGAGTAGAATATGGTATTCTATTATGATTGCCACACTCCTGGCAACAGACAGAGGTACTGAGCAAAGAGCTTTTCTCTCTTTTATTATTATGGTTATTATTATTATTTTTATGGTTATTATTGCTGTTATAAGGAAACAGTATCTGAAAATTTATCAGAGACTGATGTGTTATTTACCTTTTCATTAGTTGCTGTTACCACTTAATCTAAACTACAGTTATCACTTAAACTTTCAGCATTTTTGATTTTTAAATGGCAGTAGAGAATGTATTTTTTATATGTGGTAAAATCGGCACACAAAGGAAAAAAAATTCCCTTCTTATTTAAACCAGCAGGAGTTTCATGATTCATTGCACCAGGACCAGGTTTTCATCCAGACTCTTAACTTCTCTGAGATTCCTGCTTCTCATTTTCCTGACAACAGTGACATTTAGAAATAATTTTCACTCTTAGGAACTAGCTTCCTCCCCTTTCCTTCTTAACTGCTTCTGTGTTTATCTGACAAGAGAGCGAGCAGGGTGGTTTGAAGACTTTGCTTGTTTTCATTTATACAGAAAAAAGCAAAACATTTCCCTTTTCAGCACCCAGAGTCTTTGGCAATGGAGGCTGAAGTTACCCGGGCACTTCCATCACCAGTGGATTCCTTATCCTGAATCCCAGTTGGCATCTGCTGTTTGCCTGCAGCATGATCGGCTGCTCTTCTCTCGGCTACGCTGCTGGCACTGTTCGTGCATGTAGGCTGTGAGACTGTGGAAGCCTCCAAGCTTTTGAAAAAGGTGAAGAAAATCCTTAAAATAATAAACAACAAAGAAGAAGATTTAAAGCGTGCCAGCAGAAGTATCTACATCAGTAAAGAGACAGCTGATCCAATGACGAGTCGGAATGTCATCTTCTGACATTGGTCTTCCCTCTCTGAAAACAGACCGATGTCATCGTGCCCAGAAGGGCTCTTCCCACTCGGAAAGTCCTGCCTTATGAAGTGTGAGGTTCCCACTCTGCACTGCGCAAGAATTGCTAGAGCTTTCCTTTCAAATAAATGATGTATGTACACAAATAGTCTTCATCCTTCAGTCCCACCCCCTTTCTCTCTCTATCAAAATATGGATCAAAACCATATTTTCCTCTGATGGTCTTCCATCGTGACTTTGAATGAGTGTGAAATTTTACCTGGCAATAAATGACTGTGTTCATTTTCCAACAGATATTCAGATAATGAAAATGCTTTCATTACTCATGTCTTTATAGATTTGACTGAGAGTCTATTTTCAAGTAGAAGGAAATAGTCACATTTAGTTCAGACTTCCCCAAATTAGCATTATTTGTCCTCCATCTTCTTCAACTCTCTAATTACATATTTCATAATGTACTTATATCATGATACCTATTGTGATTACTGTTATTCCAGTAGATCGATATTTACACCTATACTTCAGTATCTCAGGTGGTGTATCCTTAGAATGGATATTTTAGCTCTCTGCAAGGTAGCAGACTTTGCTTCCAGTTTCATCTACCAGATAAAAGCAGTTTGGATTTTTTTTTGTTGATTAAAAAAAATGCATGAGACAGCTGCTTCGTTTTGCTGCTCTTGTCTCTGCTAACATCCTCATTTGTTCTTATGAGATGAATCATTTTCTTCCTTCCAATCAGAATCAGTGGGCAAATGGAAAATGTGAATGGCACGTAACGAAGTAAATAAGGCACGATGCGAGGGGAAATCTGGTTGGTTAGAGCAGAGGTCTAGGATATAAGGACAATAATAGAGCTCTAAAAGTGCCATATGGTGACTAAAAGGCTCAATTTGTTTCACAAGCACTGCATTACACTAGATAAAAGACCTTTTATATCAGCTGCTTTATATCGTCTTTGCAAATTGACCCTACTTTATTCCTTCACTCATTTACATATTTTTCTGTTGCTAATAACAAATGTAAGGAAGCTCAAAATTGCCAGGTTCCATAAAAAAATCAGATTTATTCTTCACAAGGTTGCAAATGTATGAATAGTCTTAGAGCTAGAAAATATATCTATTACACTTTTGCCCAAGATAAATATAGTAAAATACACTATATGGATAGAAATTTGAGTTATCTATAAAATCAGAATTCACTAACATATACCAGATGATTTTGTTAATCATCTAGACCATGAAATAAGTCATTTGCATATTTCATTTTTTGATTGACGTAATATCAGTTTAAGGTATACGTACTGAAATATATGTTATCTAGATTTCAATTTTCACAAAAATAAGGAAAATAGGGTTTTAAGAAAGGAAATTAATATTTGTCTACAGAAAACAATTTACATTGGGGTGCTAATTATATAGACCCCTAATTTGGCCAAAACAATGAGCTTTATATCTAAGCAATTCAATTGTATGGCTTTTCCTTCCTGTACAAATAATACAAAGATACATAAAGCCAACATTTGATATAGAGGACTTGGTTTTAACCTTGCTTAAACTAGCATAAATCAAAAGCTGCTCAGCTAGCGGCAGTAGAAATACAACAATGTAAAATAAGTGTGAAATGAGAATTAAACCCATGCTCTACTTTTGGCATAGCTTTTTCCTTCTGAGATGTAGTGTTATGTGCTGGTCCCTCAGCACCAAAGACACTATCTTTGCCAAGGGCATAAAATGTATTGCCTGGCACACAATAAAAGAACTCTTATTAATGCAGAATGACACTTTAGAGTAGGGATTGGTTTGCTATATACTCCTGAAAGACATAGTAAAGGCTAATTGCTATTTTCATTAACTACCTCACAGAGTTACTTGCAGTGGTTTAGAAAGCCAGCAACTTGGACAGATCCCCAAAAACCACAGGTAGCTGTCTCTTTGATATCCTGATAGCCAGAGGCAATATTCAGTCCCTTCTGATAGACATGCAATATCTTTTAATTGAACACTAGCACTTCTTCATACAGCCAAGCAAAAATACTAGAAGTATATAGAATAAAAAAGAAAACTGGTCAGGAAAATGTGTTTTGAGATTGAAATACCCCACTGCAGTCAGTGGGACAAGGTATTTATGGCTGTGAAAATGCCATGTGAATCTGCAGTTCCCCCTTCAAATTCTCCTTTAAAAAGAAAAAGAAAAAAAGAACCATAACAGACTATTATAGTTCACATTCCACTCAGGCTTCATTCAGTTTTGTTTTCCATAATCCATATAAGAAATGCAGGTCAGTGACCATTAGCAGCAATGTATCTTAAGAACATTTAGAAATATGTGTCAGAAGCCCGAGTGCAATAAAAGGCAGAGTAGAGTGTAAGAGCACAGTGTACTCTATTTTTGAGTATCCCATGTTCTTGGAGAAAAGGTGAAGAGTCTCTGGATAAACGTTTAGCAGTGAAAGCCAGCCAAAGAAAAATGGAAAGAAAAAATGAAAGAGAAGGCAAGCAGACTCCCTCTTTGCTCCCCTTTAACCTCCCTCCTTAAGGGTCATTGCTTTAAAAAAACAAAACATCATCAGAAAAAACTGACTCTGGTGCTCCACAAACATGCCCAGTGGAGAATCAAAGAGTGTGCTGTTATAGTCTGGGGAGTACGAACTTCCCTAC
>NW_010516023.1:32685-42772 GCF_000687285.1 Phaethon lepturus
AAATAAATGAGTGCATAAAGAGTCATGGAGCTATGTATTTTTCATGAGAGCAAAGATGGACACTAGAATTTAAAGAGAAGCTGACATTTTATAAGAAGGAGATCATATTCTCCTCATAGTTAGTGAAAAAAGGACATAGTGAGAACAGTATGTGAGAAAACAAAGAACATATATGAGGATTTTGTTATAAAAATACCATTTTTAATACGTTGATTTGTACTGTTCTGCATCTTCACATGCATCTGTTTTCTGGAAAGATGAAAATTTGACCATTTGTGCCTGAATAAAGATTAATTTCTGCCATATAATTTAAAAAAAATGAAAACCTTGCACATTACCTATTCTGCTTTTGATAAATCCAGCCCAGTATTTTTAATCCTTGCTTTACAAGAAAAATGTTTGTCTAGAATTTAATTAAATCTTGCTGCTTACATTCAAATATGGTCACTGCCGATGCACACTCAGTTTGTATGAGTGAACTATGCCACACAAAGTCGGCATTCTTAACTTTTAATTCTTATTAATAATGAAATTATAGATTGCCTGGAAACGAAACCATTAACGGTGCTGCAATTAGGAACATACTGCAACTCATCCTTTTTGTTCTGGGGGACCTCCAGACAGCGATCTCGTTCTGACTGAGTGTACAGGAGCACGGAAAGAGCTGTATTTTCACCCTGTTTTCAGTGTGCATTACTGAAGTGTTACGAGTCATCACCACCTTACCCTGTAATTTCCTGTTCATACTTTGCAGAGGTCTAACACATAGAACAGTGAGACTGTAGTACCCCGTACATTGGAAAGCTGATACAAGTTTCCTGAAATCAATAGGAATCATGGCATGTTACAGCTATTATTATGGTAAGCACGAAGTACGGGCTGCTAGACAGCCATTGAGTATTTTCAAGTGTTCATTCAAAAGCTGAACTTTATCCATTCTCCCTTTTTTCTAATCAGACAACTTAGTGTGTAATTATCTTGATATATGAAAGGAGGAGGGCTGAGCAGAAACAACTAATACTTGCAAACTTGTTTCCTCTTCTAGCAGTGGACTTCACCATCCTTCACTCTCTCATGATGTCATTTAATTCTTGTTTAAACAGCTCCTGACTTATTTCTTCAGCTGTGACTGTTGGATCATTTCTCATGGATCTCAATATGATAATGGTTTTGCAATTTTCAGGCACTTGTTCCAGATTTGTTTTCCTTCAAGTTTCTGTTATGAACATACTTCTTCTAGAGTTACTACCTAGCATGAACAGAATAATTTACCTAGAGTGGACTAAAAATAACGTTCATACATGATTAAATTTAGAGGATTTTTCTATTAGTGCCTAACCCTCCTAATGTGTGCATTTATGTGGTTCTCCATGTCTCTGCTTTTTGCTTTTGTTGTGCTAAAATACATTTATATTGATTGACCACATTTGAATTAAATAAGCAAACCCTGTGTTGAAAAGAAAATAAATCCTGTTTTAATTCTAAACATAACACTTTGTATGTAGAAGAAAAATTTATCTCCAACTAAACATATGCATGAAACCACACAGACAGAAATACAGACTGATTTTTCAAAATTGTGTCCTTTAAATATGTATGTAATAAAAATGTGCCAGATTTTTCACAGCCACTATCAAGTAATGAGAGAAAAGAAAGAGATTCAAAAGTACCTACTGGAAAAGACAATATTATTTCAATTTTTCTGCATCCTCATTCTATATTTATGATGTTTTAACTCATGTTTAGCAAGAGTCTAGTTTGTCAATTTTTATCAAGGGCTTTTAGAAGATGCTAATAATTTACATCAGTGGCTCTAGACTGTCATTATCATTGAGCTTGGTTAAACAAAATATTCCTGAAGTCTAACTGACCATTTCTAATGAGAATATTATAACTCTGTATTCAGTAGTTTCGCATTCAATATGTCTTCTGATAATTCTAAGGAACTTGTCCATTGTGGGCTTTCCATTTTAAAAATCCACAAGAAAAATGAAAGCATGTTAAAAACGATAAAAGATAACAACACTCATCATGAATCAGTTACAGGCTGGTCTAATCTCCTTATACATACTCGTAAAATTAGTTGCCTAATACTATTTTAAGCTT
The DNA here is from genome assembly GCF_000687285.1 of Phaethon lepturus. Lineage (NCBI taxonomy): Eukaryota > Metazoa > Chordata > Aves > Phaethontiformes > Phaethontidae > Phaethon > Phaethon lepturus. The sequence continues at coordinate 34,792 of NW_010516023.1, forward strand.
TATGTTTCTAACCCTCATTTTGTGTTTTCTCCCTGTGAGCATTTCACTGGTAACTAGGGCCAGATAATTCAAGTTGATAAATCTGTGAACATATTTAAGGATTATTTACATGAGCCAAGATTTCTAGGACTGAGCTTCCAGCTCCTCAATCCTATTTTACACCTTCCATTGTTTTCAGACTCAGTGTCATCAGACTTATTTCGATAAAGCCTGAGTTTGCACATGCCTAATATATTCCCAGCAATGCCAAAAAAGCATCATCTTCTTCATTTCTTTCTCTGCAGTCCTGGATTACTTAAGTCTTGAAGGAGCTCTGGGATATACTTTCTGTCTAAATGTCTGAAAGGCAGTTGCCACAGTGCTCTATTGCTAAAGAGGAGATAAAACATTATTCTTCAGAGACAAGAGACCTGCTTTCTCTGAAAATAGGCTTTAAACAAAAATGCATTCCTGAAGTAAGATTTCTCGGGGCAAAGAAGCAGAAGATAAAAGCAATGGCAACTCTTCCCACATGCATTGTGAAGAACCAAAGACATCTAGCTTGTTACTCAACTAAAATTCATGGCAAATAAAGAAAAGCTATCAAGAGAAACAGTATACACACTGATGAGTAGAATAAAATGAATATTGCATTTTCCCTTCTTAGTGAGAACTCCAAACATCACAGGCTACTGCTTCACACCACTTTTTAGCCCTATCCTTGACAAACAGACCTTGCATATTCTACTGCTGCAGTCCTACTACTTTTCTCTGTAGGTTGGTGATATGACAAATCCTTCTGGTGAGGTTCAAGGACAGAGATAGAACACACGTTCTTTTCTTTGTCCCATATTAGAGGTTTATCTCTCATAAGAATATCTATTTTATTTCCTCTAAAAAAAACGTGTTATCTCCATGTTCTCTGCTCCAACCTCGATCATTCCTTGTGTCTCAGACCCTGAGATCATGACATCGGCTGCTTCCTTGTGCTGACTTCTGTGTCTCGGTGTTACCCGTTCTGCTTTCTCTTTGCTCCTGCCCTTGGTGTTCTCACGGTCTCTCCTCATCCCCATACCTTTCCGTTTCATTACTCATCCCCATCAGCTCCTATAGTCTCTTGTATGCTGTCCAAAGCCACAGCTCTCAAACACAGCGCTTGATCCGTAGTGTGACTCCCTGCTCGTGTTATTTTACGTCTCTCTGTTTTCAGGATTGTTGACATTTCCAAAATCAAAACTGCTGCACTTCCTCTGCAGAAGCTATTTTCGTATTCTTTTTTTTCAACTTCCATATTATCAGAGTTTCTTTGATGTAAAATATTAAAGTTGGGTTTGATTAGTTTCCTTTTCCTTCCTTTTATGCTAGTATCAGTATTCTCACACACAAACTAATCTTCTTACTTCTCCCCTTATAACTGTTCTAAATTCCTCTGTTCTCCTCCGCTGTTATCTAAAACCATGATATGGTTATGCTTTTATTTTTTCTTTAGTGTTTTATCAGAACAACAAATCACCCTCTTTTTTAACCTTCTTGCACTTCTTTGGTTTCAAAAATGAACTATTTATAACAACAAAACTGCAGGCACTATGTGGAAGGGTAAGATTGAAATGAGTAGTCTGTCACAGGACATACACGAGAAAGAATGAAGCAAGGCCGTGCTCATTAAAAATACATCTTAATTCCCTAAGGAATGTTTCTCATAGCCTTTCTAACACAGCCTAAGTCTTTTACTGTTAGCTGGGACTTCGCGGAAAATAGATATTAACAAAGTCTTGCAGCAGTGATGAATAGAGACGAGTACAGCCGTCGGCCCTCTGTGAAGAGAAAACGTCTTTTAGTGGCAGAAGATTAAACCTTTATTCTCTCCGGTCCAGAAGGAGTTTTCGGTTATGCAGTTAAACAAATGGCATGTGCTCCTCTCCTCTTCATTTATTCTGTTGGCAGTATCTGTGCAGGCTTTATCCTTGTAAGAATGTTAGCATTTTGCCATTTAAGATTAATTGAGCAGGGTTAGGAATCAAATTAATATGATTTCATTAATAGTTGAACAGCATGTTACAACTGCCTATAGGATTATTTATAACTCTTTGTTCATCGCAATATCATTAATATGTATTGTCTAAACAAAAAACTTATATGCAAAATATGTTTGATATTGGGAATTAAAATACATACTACAGGGAGAATGCATGTAATAAACACATTAATTATTAAAATAAATGCATATGTGCATTAGCTAATGATTTTGTTCATATTTCCCACATAGTAGAAGAATGAATCCATATGCATGACACAATTCCATAAATTAGTCACACCATAAGTAAATTGACCTTGCTTCACGTTTCCAAGCAGCCTTAGAAGGTTTTAAAAAAAAGAATATTTTTGCATGCTCAGGAATCCAGCTACTCAAGCCCCACACCCTAGACCTGTTTATAGAAAAGTGTACTAATCTTCAGTGAAGTCATAATTTTAGTTTTAATCTGTTGGTCCAAATACAGGCAGTTGGTTAGAGTAAGGCTGAGAGAACTCCCCAGCACAGCAAACACCCAGTCCAGCCAGTGCAGTGGTTAATGTTTTATTCAGAAGAAAGATCAGATTAATTTGTTGTTGGTGTAGAAAAACAGATATGTGGTTTCCCAAATATACGCATTATGCTAAACTAGGAAAAGCTACAAACAGAGGAAATCAAGTAGCAAGGAGCAAAGTGGCAATATGGGCAGGAACAGGAGCTGGAGATTTAAGTGGTCAAAAAAAGTAGGTCAGCACTTTCTGAAAATAATAATCTAAATCATAACTTTTCTGATGGAGATACTTGGAAAGCAATAATGCTGGGAGAGACCAAGGAGAGATACAAGGGAGTAAATGGGATATGAATCTGTGCTGGAAAGAAAGGAAGCCAGTGTGATTTTGAGCGGGATACACATAAACAGTGCATGCTACGACACTCATAGCACCTTTCACAGCACAGATAAAACCACATCTAGAATATTCCATCTCAGTATGAGAAGATGCCAACAAACAGAGGGAAATTTTAAGGAAAATAAATAAACATACGCAAGTGAGAAATTGAGTTTTCACATGTGGAAATATGAAAATAATGAGAAAACCTCACTCCAAGCCTCTACAAATGGGAATATAACACTGGACTCCTGAACTTACAGTTCTATAACTTTATGTATTATTTACTTAAAATGTACTTACTTTCACAACAACAAGAATTTCTGCTCAACGTCTTTCAAGTAAAGCTACTTAAAAAACAAAAACAAACATATTAACAGAGATTTAAATTCAGCAGATTAACCCACTTTAGGTTTCTTTTCTTTAATTTTCCTTTTCAGTTGTTGGCCATTATGCATGGTTTAAGTGAGGTGCTGAAATAAAAGAATATCTGTTTCAGGAGGTACAAAACTGAAGAGGAAAAAATAAGATTTTGCTCCAAGATATAATAATAGCGAGTAAATAGTATTTAGACTTTCTGCACTTCAATGTGTTCTGAGCAAGTGGTCACGTTTTGCTCTTCTTACAGCTGTAGCAATATTTCCTAGCTCTGGAGTGTTAATTTGTAGAGTTATATCAGAATGTTTTATATGCATATACATTATACATGTAAGTAAATAAACTTTAAAGATTGAAAGGATGACAGAATAAGAAAATAGTTGTGACGAGATGGAATGAGAATCAGATTCATATCTACTTTGAAGCAGACTTCTTTGACACTTTATGGATGTTGAACAGAAGAACAATTATTTTTGCATCTGTGATTTAAATGGATTGTCAATATTTACCTTTGCTTGTAAGAAAACGGAGCAATGGCAGAAAGAGGGCAGGAGAGCAGAGCCACCCCAGGCTCTACGTCACCACTCAGGGCAAGACACAGGGCAACAAATTGCTCAGATTCACCATTTTCCATCTGAAAATCAGTGAGGTCGTGCAGAGAAATTAGGGTTGCCCAGTTTTCCTGATAGTTCCGATTTCCTCTGATCACTCATTCTCAAGGACAGCGAGCCAGTGATTTCTCTGTTCTCACCAAGCATCTTTCTTTGCTGACAGATTTGCTGCAATTTATCGCCATGTCTAGAACAAAATGTCAGATGTTTTTAACCAGCTATTTGACTGAAGAGTAACGCCTTGGGTTCATTAGGACAACGCAGGAGGTATTTGCAGACAGTGTGCTAGTTCTTTATTGTTGTTTCTTTTTCAAATTAAAGAAAGTGTCAACCAGGCAAAGTTGGCGAGTTAGAAATGCTGGCAAAAAAAATGCCTGATTAAGATCTAGCGTATACAGAATTCAATATTAATGGCAAAAAATGTGCATGGCCTGAAATGCAGGTACCATATATAAATATCTCTGAGTCTTGGATAATTCCAACAACAAAAAAAGACTGCTCAATATCTTGAAGAAATAAGAGAGGATTAATGACCAAAAGAGCTGGTATTTCATTTCATCCTAGACCCCTTCTGGAGCCTTTGTTAGTGATAATGACTTCTGAGGCAAACTAATTACCTGATCAGAGACCTATCGCTAAAAAAGCCTGAAGCAAGGGTCACTTCGAAGGTTTTGATAAATCCAAATCTGGTAGATTTTCAAGGCCGTCACATTTGGACGGGGCTCTGAGCAACCTGATCTAGTTGTAAATGTCCCTGATCATCGCAGCGGGGTTGGACGAGATGACCTTTAAAGGTCCCTTCTGACCCAAATTGTTTGATGATTCTATGACTTTGAATTTGATACTTTTGATTGCTCTGATTCCAACAAAGTTGTTCAAGTGGGAAAAAGAAGTCTTGTGAGAAATATGTGAACGATCTCACAGAAGAAGATGTTTTATGGAAGTGAGAGCAGTGCTTTTGAGAATGCAGAGGTGCCCAGTGCTTAGGGGTATCTTTCTCCCTGTGTTTCAGTGGTGTTTTAGTGGGTCTGTTCACAAAAAGTTCCCACAGGCAATTCCTTCAGCAGTGTGTTTTAGGCAGTAACCTCTTAAATTTCTTCACAAGGCATTGCCAGGACTCACCTGCGCACCTACTGAGTTGCTCTTTGAGATCTTCGTCATGAGAAACTTGTGCTTGCTTGTCTTCTCCCTTTACAACCTCGTGTTTGCAGTCCTGTAGCTTCCGAAGGGAGCCGAGTTGAGCAGGGAATGGCGGCCACCCTTTAGAATGGATGGCCACATGAAAAGTGAGGGTGCTAATACCTGTGGCAGCAAGCAGGGGCTGGGGAAGGCTGGTGGAAGGAGATGCCAAGCAGGCGGGCAGAGCTTTCGGCAAGCAGGGGGGTGGCGGGGAGGGTGCACATCTGAACCAGGCTGCAGCTCAAACCCGTTTCGAACGCGCTGTCGAACATTCCTTGAGATTAAGGTCAGAGTCCAGGCTTCAGGATTTCCTTTGCTATTTTTTTTTTTTCATTAGGTGAAATTAACGGGTCTTTTTATCAATCTGACCAAAACAAAGAACAATTTTACTTTTTAAGCATGTGTATTGCAAGTCTCAGGCATTTGCAAATTTAGCAGCAGATGCTGCTTGCTGCTGCTGCCGCTGCTGCTATACGGTGTATCTTCATACAACGTGAACAAAGTAAGTCTTTTCAAATACATCTGTTGATTATTCAGACAGAACTATGCACATTCAAAATGTCTGCTAATTTCTTTTAAATAGGGAAATGCCTTTTGAGCATATAACCTTTTTTCCAAGAAAGCAATTTTCCAAACTGATGTTCAAAAAAGATCTCACCTAAGATTAAGCTAATAAAACCCCAATAACCTTTAAACTATTCCTCATTTAAAGAACAGATATCAATCAATTGAAATGAGTAAAGATAACCTGGAAAATAAAATTATGCAAAAATTTTTTTAAATTTAAGTTTTTTCAACATCTTACAGCCGACTCTACTTGCAAACTACAGCTCATAATCAGCGTAAAACTTGGTAGTTTACCAAAAAAAGGGAGCAAGAGTTTGCCAACAAAGCCAGATTATGCCCTGTAGCAAAGCAAATAATTAAAGTGTGATTACTTACTGTTGTAGCAAAGCACAATTTGCACTGATTTTAGGAAAATTATTTCCCCACTTTTAAATACCTTTCCACAACCCCAGAATTCCTAAGTAATTATAGAAATGTATATATTTATAAATATAGATTTCCAATACAAATAATTTGTTTATTATTTTATAATTACAATAATACCTCATATATGTACACACAATATATATTATATACAATATATATTGTCCTTCTAAGGGCTCATATCTGTATAATTCAACCACAAAAATGAAGCACAGACAGGAGGAAATACTAGAATTATTTAGAAAATATGTTCTCATTCATATTAATCATTCATGTTAATATTAATTTTTTCCTTGAATATTTTGGGAGCAGACAGCAGTTACTCCATGGAGCCAAGCGGATTAAGCAGTAAAGCAAAGCCTGAGAAAGCGTGGCAGTTTGTAATAGCTGTAAAAACATTCCTCCAAAAGTTTGTTTTTCCAAGGAGGACAATATTAATGAACATAACGTTCCAATGCAATTAGTGTCTTATGAAAATCTCTATTTATGTACATAGATTCTTCTTTTCTGAAGGTATATATCAACATGCAATTCATATACAGTTGTATAGTTGTCTGAGTATTTTGAACATAACAATGCTAAGGCAGAGGTCAGCTAGGTGCAATATCCTCATTTTTTTCTGCTTGTTAAAGCATCTTACAATGAGGTAATAAGGCAGAAAAAACCATAAACGTAAGAAAAGTGCCTGCATGCGTGTGAATCACACTTCCAGCTAGCACCAGTATAATGAGATTAGTTCAATCTGGGATCATTTTCCAGCCTCATTTCAGCCTGCAGGTCTTCCTCAGACACTGGTCCCACTGGTTCATCTGAAGCATGTGGGTGCTCAATTAGACTTTTTTATGATGCCTGTTAAATTATACAAGGTGGTCTATGCTCAAACCTGTGAAGCACTCATTAGCGTGGTGTTACAGCGGTGAGCAAGCCTGACTGCAAAAGCAGAGGCTGAGTAGCTTGTTCATGTTTTCTGAATGAAACAGATTTTAATTGCCTGCCACCTTGTACTCCGTGCCGTTGCAATGCCTCATCCTGACAAACAGTGTCAAAGGCTCTACCAGCTGTGCCCACGCGCTCATCTTCCTTTCAGTAACAGCTTCATCAAGAAGACTTTGGACATAGGACTGTGGTTAACCGAGGAAAGGCGGGCGCTCCTGGGCTCAGAAAGCCCCTGCAGGAAGACAACTGGTCGTCCAGACAATAAGATCACCATAGCTTTGTGCTCCACCCATCAGCGGTGCTGCACCCCCGGACAGGACGTTTGACTCCCCTATCAGAAATAACCAGCTTGACTCGATTTCCTTCGCAGCTCGCTCTGTTGCTGCTTTGCAAGGCTGCCGGAGCCTGCTGCAAGCTCCCAGGCAGCCTGGAAATGCTCTGAGCTTTTTATTTTATTCAAGGCACTTGTGTTCAAAGGGAACATCAATTACGCCAAATCAGAGACTGATAGCTGCATGGAACACATCTGTGAGTCTGATGCCTCTGACTCACATCCCACCCTTGTTCGCTATTAACCCTACTGTTGGCTTTTCTTTTAATTTCTACTTGTCTTGCAACTACCTGTAACTGGGCAGTGAGCCTGAGAAGAAACTGTTCCGTGACGCGTAGTGTGAGGACGGTGACACACCGTGTGGCGGGTGTATGTCAACACCGAACAGAAAGAGGTCGTAGGACTACACCAGTCAATAACACAGCGATGGCTGCACAACCCAGTGCTGGGGAAGCGATGACGCCGGCAGTGCCTCACCAGGGAAGAAAGCCCCCCAAGAGACGCCCGTGGGTGAGGCCAAGTCTCCTCTCCTCCCATCCGGTAACATCTTTGCTGTGCAGTTACTGCACTGATTTTGACGAGCTCCCCTCCGCAGTCCGGTGCTGCTCAGCCGGCAAAACGTGGCCTCGCGGAGCAATCGCGTGAGGTAGCGGGCAAACCGCGACCAGCCGGCAGCAGG
>NW_010516023.1:42830-47097 GCF_000687285.1 Phaethon lepturus
CCTGCTTCTAACCCACAGTGCAATTTCAGGCTACGTTAGACTGGTGCGTAACACATTTCACACAAATATTTACTAAGGGATGACTAAGTAGTACTGACATCTCCCTTACTGGCTCACAACTGTTTCTATTCCCACGCTGACCTCCTTAAGAGACAATCTATATCTTCTGCATATTTTATTTACAGAAAAAGTAATTGAAAAATAATTTTGCCTCTGGCTGCTATGTAGAATATGAGAAAATGGCATTTTCTAGGATTGTTACACAATGCTCCCTTCATATTAAGGACTCTCTGAATGGAGAAAGTGACTTTTAGCAATTCCCTCAGTAGCAAAATAATGTACATGAGGCAAGGTAATATCTGTTATCAGATCAGCTTCCAGGCATGAAGAAGGAATCACGTACCTGGAATCTTGTTTGTTCTTACCAGCTGCAACCATTGGTCTGATTTCTGTTTCCCGAGTTTTGTACAACCTTTGTAGGTGCCTGGGGAAGAGCCTCACAGACACCAGCAGAGAGATGCGATCAAAGCTTAGACTGGCAAGACAGAAGAGGGCCAGACTTAGGCAGGCTCTCTGGTCACACCGCGAGAGCAGAAGCAGCCCATGAAGAAAGAAGGTCATTTTACCTAAGATATAAATGAGGCTTACCGCTCAACTCTTTTTATCATACAGTGGGTGGAATTTTTACATAATGCATTTTGGGAATTTAGTGCAAGTATAAGGTAGGACAACATCAGCGGTTAAAGTGTACCTTAGGTACCATGTTCTCTGCTGGGCACCACACTTCAGGAAGTACTGGAGAGAATCCAGATCACAATGACAACGATCACGGGCTTGGTTAGAGTGACCTGAAGTCACAACTAGAAGAACTAGTACAGCTAATCTGGAGAAGAAAAGACTATGGTAATCAGCAGGATGTATGATAATAGTTCTCAAATATGTGAAAAAAATTCTAGAGAGAAGTGTAATAAATTTTTTTCTTATTCACTGAATGAAAAATGTGGAGGGGAAAAAAATGCTCTTCATTTTCAGAAAAAAAAAATTTGGGTTAGAAAACTTTCTAGTTATGAGAACTGCTAATTAGGAAGACTGGAAATGCCAGCATGGTCAGACTTAGCAGAACAGATTGTTTGAACATATATAAAAGATGGTAAAGATTATTTGATCTTGCCTCTGTGCAGAAAGTGAGATCTGATGATCTCTTGAGATTCCATGGAACTTTTTTCAGGTATTCAGTTATGTCTTAATAAACAAATATTACATGTACTAAAGTAAGCATTGCAAGCAGTAGATTCTTTTTTTTTTTTTAGCAAGCATAGGTAGTGCTGGGCTATATTGATAAGCATTGCAGACTAGAAAAAGGATAAACTGAGAGCAGCTTTTTGTTTCCACGGCCGTATGTCCAGATCAGTTGTTTGCTTACCTGTTATCCCCAGCTGCTATATCTGCAGTAAATTAAGCACGTAGACTACTTTCTCATAGGAAAAAGATACAAAGAGGATAATAAGTCAATGTGAAAACATTGCTTATTCTTAGATATTGCACCAATACATATACCAAAGGCTTTCCAGAGTCCTGGGAGCTTGAGCAATGGTTTCACACATATGTATAACGTGTTAGCAAGCTAAAAGCAAAGGGTGTGTGTGTGGTCTATGATAACAGGAGGAAAGAAGTAAGAAATTCCTTATGGGCTGTAGGTCAGATAAGGCAGGTGCTACTAAATATCTGTATGTCCCCGTGAACTAGTGATGGGTGGGTTGATATCAGTTGTGGAAATGTTCAAAGCAGAGCAAATAATTATTTGTGCATTTCTGAAAGTTTTTTCTTTGGAGATGTCGTTCAAAAAAGCCACTGAAGAGCTCTTTGCAGAAAGGCAACAAGAAAACTAGGCAATGGTGGTTACTGCTATTTACTCCAGAGCTAGTGCTGAAGAGGAAGGTAGAAAGAAACGTTGACAGCAGGACGAGGAGAGTTGTATGGCAGGGCTTGGCAGTGTGGGCGCAGTGTGGGCTCTGTGCTGGATGCAGAGACAATACAGGGCACCAGCAGTGTTCATTTTTGTACCTGATAACCAAGACACAGTGGATAACTTGTCTTTTAATACTTCACGTCAGCTCAAAATAGAGTCATTAAATGCAACCACAAGACAATCCCCTTCTTTGTTGCTTTTTCTTTTCTGTCTGCTGCCATAAATGCTCTTTTTTCCTTGAATGTTATTCTTGTCAGCCCATGAAGTGCCCTCACCCTGGGCATGGAGAAAAGGAAGGACCAACAAAATAAATCCTATGCAGGGGCTGAGAAGAAAAGCACTAAGCACTGGCTGTGTTGCATGCTTAGGGAGGGGAGACATCTAAGTATCTGCATATTTTTTAATACTTGTCCCATTTTGAGCAGTAGGTAGCAGGAGGATGAGAGAAAAGACCGAATGCTCACGAGGACAGAAAGATTATTAGAATGGTGGTGCTCACAAATCAACACTCTAAGCTTTTCTTACAATCGTATTAATATCACCCTGTGCTGATTGAATATAGTCTCCTCTCTCCTCTCATCTTTGGGCCTCCACAGATGTGTGATAGCTCCTCACACAAGTTTTGGGCAGTATGAAGTCTCCCAGAGGCCCTATCGTTTTGCCGCACGCCCAGCAAGCTAGAGCAGCAAAGGAGACATCCAGCTGCACAGCCACACTTCATCAGGGAGGTGACACTGGGCTGGGGTGGCCTCAGAGCACTAGTGGCACACACAGGCAGGCTGGCAAGCCAGGTACTGTGGGACACCCATGAGAAGGCATGGTCATTGCATGTCACTTCTTCTGGGGGAAGAAGCATCTAGGCTTGTTAACAAGAAGGGCAAAAGAGCAGTTTCCAAAGGAAGTGTGATAATGCTCATGAAGGTGACATACTGTACCCAGGCACAGAAATGACTTATGAAAGAAAAAGATGTCAAATAATAAATCCTAGTTCACCCACAAGAAATCTGGAGTGCAGACACATCCCCATCCCCACAAGAAATATTCCTTTTTACTCCCTGAGTGAATGAAGGGTTCCAACACTTGATCTTAATAGTCCCCTTCTCTATTACAGTCATGTTCATACAACTAGAGAACAGGGCTTAAAACACATGGCTGAATGACCCATTTCCAGTCAATAGGATTTATCATTAGTACAATAAAAAAATTGTGCAGGCAACTGACTGCCTAAAGTTTATTTGCGTGGAAGACTTCCTGAATAACCTTCTGTAACAGAATCACAAAAATCACAGTCTATTCACATAAGATTAATGAATGAATATGGGAAAAAACTATTTGTAATTATTTGCTGCTAGTAGGTGGCCCCTCTAAATATTCTCTCCCATTTAACAGACCCAGGCTGTGATTGCACAATTACAGATATTAATGGCGGGAAAGAACCAGAAAATTCTCTTATCTAGCTGAGTACTGTTGTCCTCTCTCTTTGTGATATGCTTCCTAACAAAAAGCTGTGAGAAATTTCTACAGTGTCTATGCATTCCTGATATGCTTTGTAGTTGTCCGGTCTCAAAATCTTCAGCATTGCTTTGAGCATGTCTATTCAGTTGAAACTGTGTTAATGGCAGTAGTTTTTTTACTGCTTACTGAGACTGATGCTTTCTTTGAAGGCTCCTTGCTCATTTAAATCTTTGCCTGGTTGTTAAAAAGCAGTAGTACATGCCTGTGTGACAGGCATTGGTGTTCTGTCTGCTTCATCACATGTGTCTCTCTTTGTCTCATTGTAAATCATAATTCACAGACACTGGTAAAGCTTGAGTGAACGGATGTTCAGAGAAACTCAAAATGCCAATTAGTAAACAACAGTCAGATGCAATGTGTTCCTGCTTATTCAGGACTGTAACTTCTAAAATAAATTGGTCTCAGTCTCAGTCTCTAAAACAGCTTTTTTGCCCCTAAATTATCCTGAAGAAGCTCTGGAAAGTCTCCGATTTAGCGCTGACTCTGTCTTGTGCCTGTATGACAGTACCCTGACATCAGGCAAAATTGGTCTCGGTCTCAGTCTCTAAAACAGCTTTTTTTGCCACTAAATTATCCTGAAGAAGTTCTGGAAAGTCTCCGATTTAGCGCTGACTCTGTCTTGTGCCTGTATGACAGTACCCTGACATCAGGCAAACAAACTGGTCAAAGCGGTGACCAACTTGCTCTTAAACAGACTACTTATTTTCATTCACATATCACTGGATAAAGCCTAAGCACAGCATTCAAGCAATTGCTTGCCACAGAAAGGGAGAGAGGAAAGAG
>NW_010516023.1:47128-68627 GCF_000687285.1 Phaethon lepturus
GAAAAGCCACCTTACAGTATCGTGTGGTGTGGTACATACAAGGAGTCTGAGAACCTTTCTTCCAGGGCTGCTTTATTTTACTTATTGGTAAATGATGTTTTTTCTGTTTGCTAAGCACCATCATTGTGCTTACCTATGTAGCCAAGTACAAACAGAATCACCCAGCCAACAAATTGACATCAAACAGTTTGATCTGGGAGGTGCTCAGCACCTTCTGAAGATCTTCAACATTTTTTGCAGAATCAGACAGATGAGAGGAAAATTACTAAAGACACTACAAAGGAAAAAAAGTATGATAAAGATAGTGTAATTTGCCCTAGATTTTACAGTACGTGTCACCTGAGCAGCAACTAGCAATTCTTCTGAGCCTTTGCATCCTTTTTTTCTTGAAAAAAAGAATAAACAGCAATTAGTCTTAATATGAGCAGGTATAATATAGCTCAGTGTCAATTACTGTCTATATAAATGCACAGAAGAATAAAGTTAGGAGAATTGGGGTATTTCAAATTTGGTACTTAATTAGTAATGTTCTTTCACTTGAGTTCAGACACATTAACTGTAGCTAACACTTAACCCAGAAATGTCAGGATACGTTAGGCATGCACGATAGTTCAGGTACTGATATGGAAAGGTGCTTAACACTAACTGTGAAGGATGGATCAAAATGTGTACAAGAAATAGAGCATCTGTGCTTTCATACAGGATGTGAATGTACTGCTTAGAGTCAGCTTATATGTCTTCTCTGAAGAGCACACCTAATGTTAGAAGCGGAGAATTTCCCTTCTCTTTTTATCACTTACCCTCTTCATACATATTTCACTTTTCTACCTTCTCTATCGGTCCTTGCTTACCTTGCCTTCTCACATGTCACCAGCAAAAGCATGGGATCAAAAGACAGTGTCTTTTGGTCACTCCTGGAGGAGCTTCTCTAAGTGAAAGGTTTGCTGGGCCTTTGCAGCTCACCTATGAGGACAGTGCAAGGCAGCTCTGAGGGCTGGAGCTTGCTCTGCATTATGAGAATCATCACAGAAGGAATACAACATATTTAAGAGGAGTTACTGAAACAAGACTCTATCAGATTTCTGTGTAGTCAGAGGGCAAAAATATTGAATGTTAGAGGACTCCCCTTCATCTCTTCCTCCCTGCAGACTTCAAACTCCTGTTTTACGACAAGGATCTCATTTTTTCTAATTGGCAAGGTGGAACATTTTATCTCAGTCTCATTCTCAGAAAGGTTTTGATAGTTGAGCTAAGTTAGCTTCAGGCATTAGCGTACTAGGGAAAATTTTAGGCAGAATGTTTAAAATTTGGTAGAATTATATGCTAGTGGAAAATATTTTATAAAGCTAGACCACCTTAATGACAATGATGACCAGGGCTGTGTCTACACCAGCAAGCAGTGAAGGCCAACAGGCACAGAACTGTACAGTCAAACAGTTAGACCTGAGAACCTCATATCCACACTACACACATATCACATTCTTCTGGTTTGGTTTGGCTTTAACTTTTGGACTGTCTCTGGTCTGATCCCATCAGCTGAATGTCTGTTTGGGGCTCTCATGCCTGCTGTGTCCTTCAGGAGCTCGTCTACCAGTTCAGTTTCATGCAGAGGGAATCTAGCTCATGTTGGAGATCTGCCCCTGATGTGAACCACAGCACAGCAAGCTGGCATGGCTGAGAGATGTGCTGTAAAAGCCAGCTCTCATCGGAAATGAAACACTAATATAAATGCACACTATCAGCACTAAGGATAATATTGCAAGAAATGTAACAAGGTTATCCGTCAAATGTTATCCTGTTCCCATGGGTTGTGGACACCTTAATCTTCCATTGGCTTGCACAAGGGCTCGCCTGGCATCTCTTGTGCTCAGAATTAGGGGTTCTGATTTCAACAGAGCCATTTTGGGGTTCAACAGAAACCTGAGTTAATGACATTTGCATATGCCCATTCTTCAGAGTAGAATATATGTGACATGATTGATCAGCAGCAGAGAGAAAAGTCAAAACAGGAACATAAACAACTTAGCCCTCAGTTTAGAACAACTGACAAACGAAAAAAAAAAAGTCCTAAAGTTGATAGGTAAGAGACAAGTGGGGAGGGAGCAAATTTCTTCCTCTACCAAGAGAGTAAATTGCAGTCTATTTTATGACTAAAGGTGAATCATGGAAGAGGTAGATGAGGGAAGCATGGAAAATACTCTCAGCTGAAAGATAGTAATATTAAATTTGAGCTGAGCATAGACTTGTTCATGTGATAATATCAGAAACCAAATGAATTACCCATTTCAGGAACAAGACAGCTTTGCAGACCGCAAGGCACACCGAGTTGGAAGTTGGAATTCTTAAAGCCATTGTACCTGTGAAAATCCAACTAATAAAATCTAATTTGATTCTCCTGATTTTTTGTTATTTGTCTCCATTTCTTTCCACTAGGATTATTACTCAGTCTGAACTACTCATTCAAAAACTACTAATCCACAGAGGCCAGCTGATGCTGCCTCAGGTCAAAGTGCAAAGCAGCTCCTACCTTACATCCTCTCCAACCCCAACATATGCTGCATGTATTGGCTTTGAGAATTAGGTGCCATAGACTAGTTTCTCCTGAATTATGCCCCAAAATATTGTCTGTGAGTAACTGTCTAGAGAGTACGTATATGTGATGCAGAGCCAGGCTGTTAGATGTACTAAGTAATAACCAAAACATTAGGTTTTACTTTGAACTAACATGGTGCACATTATAAAATCTCCACATGCTGGAAGAAAGAGTAAATCCTCTGTGGTTTACTCATAAATATTTATAGGATTATACAGTCCATTGTGTAGTGAATAACCAAATGCATTCTGATGTAAACCAGCTCAGCTCCTGTGTTTATATGGCCTATCTGACAGAACACAATTACAAAACACGTTTTTCTTTTTTAAATTTCTTCGTGAGCTCTTTGAAGCACCTAGAATTTGAGCTTGGCAATATAGAGCTGTAATTGTCCAGGGACCTGGCATCTTACAGATTAGAAGTGCATGTATTCTTCAAGGACAAAACTATATACTGCATAGTTTATATTCACATAAATGTATTCTGTAAGGACAAATCAATATATTATTTATGTACACCCTGTATTTTTGCTCCTGGTAGGGAATTCTATCATCAAGTAGAGCAAACCCACAAGAACAACTTAACTCTACAGATTCAGGAAAGGACTATTGCATTTACTTTTTATCATTCTATTTTATGTTCAAAATGAACTCGGCTCAGGTGTAGGATGTGAATTTCAATTTAACTTATTCATTGACTGGGGCAATTGGCAAGGTCTGTTATTTCTGACAGGTGTTAACGGCCAGGCTCAGCCCTAAATGTGTCTTGTCTTCTTGTGTTTATTCTGATCGTTCCCCGCTATTCAGTTTATTTGCTGTTGGATGTTCTCTTTTATCAGAAAATCATAATCGGAGCCAGAGACTGAAATGCTGATTTCAGCGACAAATTAGAAACTGAAAAATAAGAGATGAAAGGAGTGGGAAAGTGAGTCTGTACTGTGCAGATGCACTTTCATTCTCAAGAGCCTCTGTTCCCTCAAATGAAAGGAATTCTGACCAAAAAAAAGGGTTTGATTCACCATGGAAATGTGCAAAACTTTTCAAGGCAAAGTCTTCGCATATGTTAAAGGCACAGATGATGTTCCAAGTAAAGCATTACTTTTATCTTTATTGTTTTAAATATGTTGAATCATAAGAATGGATACACTCCAACTGCCACTTCAAAGCTGTACAGATAATCCCACATTCCACTTGCTTTGTTTACATTTTTAATTTTGCTCAAGTAAAAGCAGAATCAAAGCTCATACTTTATTCTCTGAAAAACTTCTGTACAACCTTCCCCAAAAGTCCAGCTTGCCTGCACCATCCTAACTTACAAAGTTCCTAACTCATCTGAGGATATTTCTGTTTACTGTACGTGTTTGCCTTATTTTACATGATAAAGTGCTTCAATTACTCACTGGATAGAAGTCATCAATCTCCACCATGCTCAAAAATTCTTCCTCTGTAGATCAGGGGGCTCCTGATCTGTGGAGCAGGTGTTGGTGTTGCAGCAGGAGCAGCCCGAGGAATGTAATTGTTCCTGATGCACGTGACAGTCATTGTCACTCAGCCTGCAACGCAGGTGTCGGCAAAAGCAAGGCCAGACTCCCAGTTGCAGGACATTTTAGCCTCTTCTGGTCCCTGAGCCAGAACAATGGGGCTGAGAGCAGGCAGTCTGTCCCCAGTCTCCTTGTCAATCACCCGGCTGCAGGCGCCGCTGGCCGGCGTGGTGCCTGGGGTGGCTTGCTCAAAGGAGGAGAGAAATGGCTGCAATTGTACAATTCCTTCATTCACCGGTAAAACTTTCACAGGTGAAAGGGAGCAGAGAGGTCTGCTGCCTCTTCATCTGCCAGCTCTCCCCATTCCCTCATTGAAGTCTTTGAATCTCTGTTCAGGCTCTAAAGAAGACCCCAAAGGAGACAGTCCCCATGTTGACATCTACTGCTGATAGACTTCCCCTGCCCCGCAATGAGGTCGAGAATATTAATACGAAAGTGAAACAGTTGGTTTGGAAGGGTTTATAGATCAAGCGCTTTTCAATGTCATTTCTGTTCAAAGCATTTCAAACACAAAAATAAATGCAAGTTTGGAGAGATTTAAGTGAATAAAGCCTTTTCCTAGATGACATTATTCCCTCAGATGTCTTGATATGCAGTGGCTGGTAGTTTAGAAATAAATATATCATGGTGATACTCCTTTGGTCTTTCATAAAATCAGGCGCCCTATATAACAAATGTGTGAATACATGCCTTCTCACCAGAGGGAATACACCTTCCATTCCCTCTGTAAAACCCTACAAAGAAATGAGTGTCTAGAAACATGCTATTTATTGTAATGAGTGCCCTAGGTTCAATAACGCTGCTAGGAAATACATGAAAGTCCTGGAAACTGCAAGGACTAGGCAATCTTCTCCTTATTCATTGTTTCCTATATAAATTCTTTATCAATGAGCACCTAGGGGCTTATTTTTCACCTGCATCAGCCCTACAACTGTATTTTTCTGTTTATTTCACGGGAATTATTTCTGGTGAAAATGGTGGTATGTTTTAGTGGTGTTAGTTTACAATATTTTAATAAAAATTAATTAATCCCCTATGAAAAAGAAAAATCCCTAATCAGCTATTTTCAAGTGGCACCTCTAGACTGAAACTAACAGACCAAAGGATAAAGCACCGTTAGCTATAAAATATTCTTAGCCTGGAGGTATGAGAATCTGCCAATATAACATCATGAAAAAACAAGCGCCTAGGAGATTTCAACATTATTTATGCTTTTTGTCTACAGGCCTCCCATGGAGTCCTATCTCCATCATCTGGGGATAAAATCCACAAATCAGTAAAGAAAAATTGCCAAAAGGCTTAAAACCGAAAGCAAACACCTGACTCTTTCAGCCATTCTATTATAAGAGTAAATTGGACACCCCCTCCCCATGTTTGGCACAGGAGGTGAACAGTGTGTTTGTATGAAATAATAAACTGACATTGTACCAAGCAGTCACGTGCCGGTGAAATCGAGTATATTTCCTCAGCAATTCCTGGAGGAGAAGTACGGATTCTCATTAATGTGGGGCTATGTGTAATCTCATTAACTGGCCAACACAACCCTCCTGTTGTGAAAGGAGGGTTGTTTCCCTCCTCCAGTGAAAACTGGACAGGCAATGTGGAAAACGGAGGAACAGGAAAAAAGAAAAAGGCCAAAATAGTCCCAAACCCTGGACAAATTTTGTAACTGCATCAGACACAAACGCCATGGATATGTCCCATTCGTGATGGTGAATCATGGAAAACCGAAGCAAAGAAGCTCCAGAGCACTCCTGCTTCCATGAGCTACATGGCAGGAGTAAATAAAATGGGCCAAGGCATAATCCCTGCTGCTCCAGGGTAAGTGGTGTCACTGGTATGGCTCACACCTCAGCATCTATGTCCTTCTCATCTCTCCCTCTGCAATCCAGACTGGGTGGGTTTGTCCACCATGGCTCCTGGGCATAGTTCCTGACCTGTGCTGTGCCCAGCATTGGTGGCCAACATGGCCACCAAAACAGTGATGCTGATGTTCACACACAATGGGTAATAGAGGATGATGTTCAAAGTCATATTCTGACCCTGTTGGGTTCATTTGTCTTGACAGGGCTATTGAAATTCTGCAATTCACACCAAGTGTGTTGGAAACACGAGGGTATCCTGATAATAAGTATGACTGATACAGAAAGCAGAGCATTGGAGGGGAACGGTGAACTGCTCTTGTTATGACTTTCTTACTCCATTTTAGCTGACTGTGGAAAAATGAGAAGATTAAAAGTATCTTGAAATATTTTGTACTTTTTCCTTGGAGTCTAATTACTTGGATCATGTTGTAGTTATGTAAGATTTCTAGAGAGAGTTATATTATTACTATTATTAATTATATAACGTATGATAATATTAAGATAATTACACATTATACTGTATCAATATAATTTTATGTTAGTGTTCTAGCTCACATTATAAAAATTTCTGTGGTTAGAAAAAGTCAACAAACTCTCTGGTACAACAAGCCCTGATTAAGGTCCCACCTTTACAATACTTATGTAGGGTTTGCACAAGAAAATAAAACAAGTTAAGGCCAAAATGAATCTTGTAATAGGAAAATTTCTCAAGACAGTCACTAAATTTGATAATTATATTAAGTTTTCCAGTTGGAAGGGAAGTCCCATATTGATAAATGATTGCATTGTACCACTTGCTAAAGCTTGGTAGCGTGAAGCAGATATGGCCCACGTTACCAGTGAACAACATGATGGCACAGATGAGATTTTTATCACTGAATACTGAAATCTGTTTAAATGAGGCTGTGGTTTGGGTCTGCAAATGAATTAAAATGGCTTCCAGCACTCTCTAAAAATAACAAATGGAGCACTGAGATTTTTCTTTTTCTTTTAGAGTTTGGTTTTGGCCAAGAATCACTTTGATGGTTCATTTTCTGTTCACATGGACACTAAACTCACTGCCTTCCAGAATACAAGTGAAGTTTCAAATGACAGCTGAATTTGCCTGATACCCATGCCTATGTAGTTTATGCAGATAAATCTTTTATTTTCAATTGTAGTAGATTTGTTTGGCTTAGTTTTGGATAAGAGCAATCAAACAATTCAATTTATCATAGACTGTTGTTCTTACAACTTTTAAGTAAATAAAGTACTAAAGAAAAAGTTCTGTGCTCGTTTTAGAAAAAAAAAAAGAATTAAACCCACAAAAATGTGAAGAAAGCCAAACACTTCAAACCTTCAAACATTATATAAAATCTCCCCTCTTTACAAAAAAAAAGTGCAAATATTGCCAACAAACATTCATAAAGTTGTCCCCAGACAATTAATATTGATCTTGGGTTGCTATTCTCCTACACAAGAACTGTTGCTGTGTCTTGGGTTGCCAGAAACAAGGTTAGGGGCCTGGTTTCAAAATTGTTCTTAGGTCTTGTGGATGTCAGTAACTGAGCATTAAACAGTGCCTGTAAATGCTGCCATGTGGATAGAAAAGGTATTTTGAACCTAAGAAGGGGTAAAAAGTAAATAAAATTTTTGCTCATTATAGTAATATTGAGGTGTGAACTGGGATTTTGCATCATATTAAGATTGGCTTATTTTTCACTGTAAAATCCATCTCTTTATATCTTTTTGAGTACTGAGTTAGCAATACAAACTGTCAAAATATTTGGTGTGTAAGATATTAATAGGAAGAATTTGAATTACAAAAAGAAAACACCTGTATTTCTTTCCCTCAGGTTTGACTGGGAGAGAGTGAAGAGGTGAGCCTCAGTGCAGCCGTTCAATCTGCCCTCATTGAACACACGAACGCGTGGCATGCGACGTGCCCGGGGCAAGTCCCGTGCCAGGGCCACCTCCCTGCCCAGAGTGGGTCTAGGCTAGAGAGGCCCGTGGAGAGATGGGAGAATGACTATGGGACATGCACAGCCATAGTCCCAGACGCTGTTCTGCATTTTGGGTGGGAAAGGGATCTTTAGAGGATGTTTAGGGGGGAGTGGGAGTAAATTACTTCAGTAAACCTGTTTGTTTTTTCTTTTTCTTTTTCTTTTTCTTTTTCTTTTTCTTTTTCTTTTTCTTTTTCTTTTTCTTTTTCTTTTTCTTTTTCTTTTTCTTTTTCTTTTTCTTTTTCTTTTTCTTTTTCTTTTTCTTTTTCTTTTTCTTTTTCTTTTTCTTTTTCTTTTTCTTTTTCTTTTTCTTTTTCTTTTTCTTTTTCTTTTTCTTTTTCTTTTTCTTTTTCTTTTTCTTTTTCTTTTTCTTTTTCTTTTTCTTTTTCTTTTTCTTTTTCTTTTTCTTTTTCTTTTTCTTTTTCTTTTTCTTTTTCTTTTTCTTTTTCTTTTTCTTTTTCTTTTTCTTTTTCTTTTTCTTTTTCTTTTTCTTTTTCTTTTTCTTTTTCTTTTTCTTTTTCTTTTTCTTTTTCTTTTTCTTTTTCTTTTTCTTTTTCTTTTTCTTTTTCTTTTTCTTTTTCTTTTTCTTTTTCTTTTTCTTTTTCTTTTTCTTTTTCTTTTTCTTTTTCTTTTTCTTTTTCTTTTTCTTTTTCTTTTTCTTTTTCTTTTTCTTTTTCTTTTTCTTTTTCTTTTTCTTTTTCTTTTTCTTTTTCTTTTTCTTTTTCTTTTTCTTTTTCTTTTTCTTTTTCTTTTTCTTTTTCTTTTTCTTTTTCTTTTTCTTTTTCTTTTTCTTTTTCTTTTTCTTTTTCTTTTTCTTTTTCTTTTTCTTTTTCTTTTTCTTTTTCTTTTTCTTTTTCTTTTTCTTTTTCTTTTTCTTTTTCTTTTTCTTTTTCTTTTTCTTTTTCTTTTTCTTTTTCTTTTTCTTTTTCTTTTTCTTTTTCTTTTTCTTTTTCTTTTTCTTTTTCTTTTTCTTTTTCTTTTTCTTTTTCTTTTTCTTTTTCTTTTTCTTTTTCTTTTTCTTTTTCTTTTTCTTTTTCTTTTTCTTTTTCTTTTTCTTTTTCTTTTTCTTTTTCTTTTTCTTTTTCTTTTTCTTCTTCTTCTTCTTCTTCTTCTTTTTCTTTTTCTTTTTTTTCTTTCTCTTTTTCTTGTTGCTTTCTCCTTTTCTCTTTGCTTTCTCTTTCTTTTTCTTCTATTTTAAGAAGTACTTCCCTTCTCTATTTGAAAGTTTAAGGAATAGCATTGAAGTTGTTTCTAAAGCAAGTTAGGTGAAATGGTCTGGGGTAGTTGTTATTGCTAATGAAGTCTAAGCTAGACTTTTTTCAGACAAAACAAGACACACACACACAAAAGAAGGTAGAAATGAACAGCAGAGCCAGAAAGCATAGCTCCCCTTTCTAGCACGGCCTCTTACGTGTGAGGTTGGCTGTGGGAATACCCAGCATGGCATGGCTTCCCATACTCATTCCCACTCCTGGTCATTTGTACCCATAACAAAATATTTAGAAAATTGATTTCAGCTGCCTAAAGCAATGACAGAGTCATGGCAGTGAAGGAACAGATGTCCTTCTTTATAGTTAAGCCAGATGTCGCTGCAAAAGTGGTACAGAAAATAAGGAAATAAAGTGGAGAAATAAGAGAAATGCAAAGCTTGCAGTCCAGTTGTGTTCTAGATTCAAAGCTACTGCTCCTCTGTGGGCTGCTTTAGGCAGAGCACCTTCACGTGGTATTACTGGTGAAATCATGGTCCCAGGAAGAGGAAAGGGAGAAGAAGGAATAATGAAACACTTGGGTCTTTGCAGTTCACTCCTGCTTGCCTGAGTAAAAAATCAATATCCAGGGAGGGAGAACTTGGCAATCCCTGGCTGTTAGTGATGACACCTCTCAGGAAGATCAAATTTGTAAGAAAAGCCTAGAGGTGATGGAGAGGGTATTTCAAATATCCACCATGCAGGATTTTACTCTTGAAAAGTCTGTCTGGAAATCGGTGTATTACTTGAATAAACACTCAAGATAACTATCTATTTGAATCTGTATACATGTATGTTTGTGAATATATCAGGTGCATTATAAGTTAATAAACAAGATAAAAATTAAACTAATCAGAAATAAAAATGGAAATTATCATGTTCTTTTATGATACTGTTTAATTGTCTATCACTTTTTACTGTCATTCACAATGATTATCAATTAGTCTACATAGAAGGAATTTACATAGGAGGTAATGAAAAGTTAAGCTAGAAAACTTCCGCATCACTTGGAATGATTTCTTGAAAAATCTTTACCTATATCACGGATTCAGACAGAGATCTAGTAGATGTCTTTCACAACACCTGATTTATTTGATTAGCATTTTGATTCAGACTAACATCAGAATTATGGAGCAACACCATTATTCATCATTTTTGTCCTTATATGTGGGCAACTGTTTCAACTGAAACCTTCTACTTATACAAGGGTGAGAAGAATGAAATGTGCTTTTCAGGCTTCTCCGTTAAGGTGATTTTGTTGTTGCAGAATAGCTACTGACACCAGGCAAAAACTTACAAGCTGGAAGTAATTCACATCAGTCTCCCTTTCAAGATCACTAGCAATTTTACCTGTTTGAATCATAATCAAACCACAGCAAAGAAATACCTCAAGCGTCCACTTCACTCAATCTCTATCTATTCTGAACCTTTAGAGAACACAGAAATCCTTATATATACTTATTTCTACCCACAACCTTAACCCTCATCCTTCCCACCTGTGTTTGTCAGTTTTCTTTCCATGACATCAGACTATTTCTTTTATTCTATAAAAGTATATTAAAAGTGCTTACTCCCTTAGGCAAGCCTGACAACCACGGAAAAAACAAATTCGAACTAAAAAAAAGGCAAATATATCGGGCAACTCTATGTAAATTACTACTGCGATATTGTAAAGCATCACTTCTTAAGTACTTATCAACATAGATCTTGACTGTACTCATGTGTAAACTTTTTATTTGTCTCTCATTATGTTGCAGTGTGACCCAAACTCTGCTCTCTGCTACCTGTGTAAATGAATCTCGTGGGCTATAATCCCCCCATTTCCTCCCCCCCGCAGCTGTGCACACACCTAATCTGTGAAGGGAGAGCGTTGTGGCAGCCATCTCCTCTGGCAGGCACTGAAGCAGCAGCAGGACAACTCTGGCATCACTAACTGCAGCTTGGTGCCTTTCCCCACACGCTGTGTCCGAGGATTTTGCACGACCCTCCCTGCCCAGCACCTTCCGCGGCAGAGCCGACAGGAGCTGAGCAGATACGAGTAGCAAGAGGATGGAACTGCCCCGTAATGGGTCCATCGTGCCCCGTTTCCAAACCTGTCACCTATGTGGGTGCCGGGGAAACACCCCCCGTACTGACCTGGCACCTGCTGGTGGGATTCCCTGCTCCACTTTGCAGAAATATAAAGGAAACAGCTAAAAGAAGTTTTACAACAGTTTCCACAACACTAGATAGTGAACAAAGAACAGGCAAAAGACACTCAGGTATATTACAGAATCGGGGCCAGAAGCGTTAACTATAAAAGCTTATGAAGGCAGCATTTACAGAACACAGGCCTTTTAAAACTTACTCTGGACTTCAATCTCCCTAAATCAAAATATATTTTCCCAGAAAACCTTGCCTGTCTTTCTGTGAGTTCTTCTAAGAGTTCCTTCTGTGAGTTCTTCTAAGAGGTGCACACATGCACAGTGACTTTCTTTCTTGGGGAAAACCAAATCATCCCCTCAAAGCTTGAGGAGTATGAGCTGTTTCACTGCTTGTTTAGTGAAACCCGTGCTCCGGCTTCTCACACTTCCCTAGGGCAAAACAGAGCGCGTTGCAAATCAGTGGGGACTGTAGTTGAGAGAAAAGAAGAATTCTTTCTGCAGTCAGGTCACATTCGGGTGACATATTTTAACGGAAGAGCTAGGCTGTGAATTCAGTACATGATTAAAAGAAAAATGTCCTGTCGGTGGAAGCTCACACAGGGAGGGGTTTTAATCAGTGAATATTTTTCCCCCATATAAGAAAGTCTGGTCACACACCTATCAACTATGCTGTGCCGAAGGAGTCAGCCCGATGAGTACGGGTGAGCACAGATCTACTGCTGTCAGGATCAGGGAGACGCCTGGCTGCTTGCACCCTTTACACTGCATGTGCAGATGCAGGCTAAGGAATCAGACCCTCTTAGAAAAATAACTTTTTATTACTTAAAAGCACAGCTGCATGTAAAAAACAATTAGAATCACTTTTTCTGGAAATTAAAAAAAAAAACAACAAAGGGAAATACTGCTTCATTTTTTCTAAATGAAAAATATTGGATTTCCTCATTCTCTAAAAAAAGTTTAAATCGCTGATCTTTGTTCCAGTGCAGAACAGCACTTTCTCTTATAATTTCCAAATTTCTAGTGTAACATAAATGCAGCATTCTGCTCAGCTCTAAAGGGGGCATGTAGGAATACAAGTTTTTCAAGGCACTTTAACATGCCTTTACTTCTTCCACTGCCTCTCCTGCTTGTTTGCAGAGCCACTGCCTTGTATTTGCAACAGTGACTAACAAGTGTACTGTGCACTGGGCTGCCGCGGTTCCATGTTCAGTGTCAGTTCAGGTTAACTTGAAAATAGTGGAAATTAGTCTGAATGAAAGTATCTAACTGAGAATTACAGTAACTAAGTTGCAGACTTATGGTCTATTACACTGCTCCTGCCATGAGTGAGATAATTTCGGGCAAAAGTTGAAGGGGAAAAAAATTGATATTTTCCATATCTTCCATTTATCTCCAGTGTTTCTGCATAATTTTATTGAAATATTAATGAACTCCAAAAAATTAAAATAAACAATTGACTTTTAGTTTTTACTCTAAATACTTTTCATGTAAACAAAAATATTTCATAATACCCGCACACAATTTCATTGAAATTTTTGTACAATATTGAAAAAATGCCATAGTAATTTTCATATAAAATGGAAAGGAAATCTATATCAAGCACTGCAAAAAGTCTAGAACAATTTAGTTCTTATATTGATTAGTTGACAAGGTGAAGGCATTACTATATTGCAAGTGCTTAAATTGCTGTCCCCTCTCCTCTCACCTTTAGCCAGCTCCACCGCAGAAGTTGCTTAACTCTTTTTCACAAATCCATATCATAACAGTTAATGAATAAATGAGCATGCAAATAGCTATAATATCAGTTCCTTTTATATGAGCTGCTTGAAAAAGCACATGCCCCCAGAAAGGACAACTGAGATGGAAAAAATACAGATTTGTCTTGATTTTGTCTCAGGTAGTAGCTTTATTGACCCAGACTGGTAATTAGACAACTATACTTGTGTATTTTAGTATCTACGCAATACCATGCATAATGGGGTCGAACTAAATCTAACGAGAAAGGACAAGGTCATTTCTCGCATGTAGACGCAGATACAGTCTCACACTAATTTTGTTTCTCTTGATTATATTTTTTTAACACTGAAGGCTTGGTATTGGCAGAGGGCTTTATGCATCCCTGATCTAATACTATCAGCATTGGAGGAACTGCACAAGGCATAGATTGCCATAAAAATACAAAAAGGCGACAACTACAAAGAATTAGGGGTAACTTCAAAAGCCATTTGCACAAGCCATCTTCTCTGCAGTCTGTTCCAGAGCCTGACAGCTCATCTGTAACACTGCTCAGGCTGAAAATGTTATTCTGAGTTTTAATAATCTGGTGATCACTCTAAACTTACTAATGAATCTTTGAGTAGCCAACAACCCACCTTAACTCACTATTCACATGGCTAAGAGACAAGTGTTCCTGGCGAGAAGGAGGAGGAGGAGGAGGATGAAGAAGAATAGGTATATCTTTTATACTCTCTTTAGAGTGATGTTGAAGTTCAGCTCTGCAAACAATGCAAAGTTCATTTTTCATGCCTCTTGTATGATTGTTTATTATGGAAAAGAGGACATATTAACTATCTCCAAAACAAAAAAGGTGAAAAACTTGCAAACAAAAATTCAAGAAAAGATGCAATACCTTCAGGACAACTATATTTTACTCATGTACCATTCCTGTAGCCCTTAACACTAATTTAACTCATGCTTTGTCACATGCTGATGTTGACCAGATTTCTTAATCAATCACACGTCACTTGAGGAAGTGGAAAGAGAGCAAGGAACCTGACTGAGTGCTGGTGTCAACCCCTACAGGAATTTTCTTTGGAGAACAACATACACGATGTGCTTCCTAGCAGCATTATCTGTCCAATTATAAAAATAACAGGGCCATAACTAATGGGAAAAGGGGGGCTGCTGCAGTGCCCTGGAGGAATCACATTATATATTGATATCATTAGCCCTTTTGTTACATTTAAATGAATACGAACCAAACTGCAGCTCTGGCTGCCTGAAGGGAGGGGCAAAACCTGCTCTGCAAACTTTTTTGGAGCAACTCCTGGAGTTTTTCAAATGGCATCGAGAAGGCAATTCTAACATCGGGCGTAGAGGAAAAGCCATCCAAATTAACCCAAAAAGGATTCAAAATTATGGCTCAGTAGTAAAAGCTTGGTCAATGATCTGAACTTTATTAAGTCACTCCAGCACTGCCCCTGATCTTAGTCTCTCTATAGCTCAATAGTCACAATGTTTCCCCTGATTAATTATTTACATAGGAGTCATAACCTCCATTTTAATGTCTGTTGTGCTAAATATGTTTGTTAATTAAATTCTACTTTTCTGATTAAGAAAAGCATTTAGGTCTACTAAATGTCATAATTCATTTTCCTATTAAATAATCAAAATTTGGCAGATCCTTTGAAGACAGCAGGACAGAAATAGTTCACAAAATGAGGCAATTGCATAGGGTCAGTATGAGGCACTGACTGATGACAGATACTCAGAAATAATGTAATCAGATCACGTTGTTTTTCATTTCCTTATGGAAGTGATGCTGTGTGTTCTGGGGAGAAGAACACACATATAAGACAACAGAGAGTCGTGAGGAAAAAGTAAGAGGAATTAATTCCTCGAAAATAAGAGGAATGATTGCATTATTATGAATCCTCATCATAGCAATAAAAATTGAAAATATTTTAAATCATCCTACCTAGTTAATTAAAACAGAACCTGCAAATGTAAAGATGACAAGTCTAAGAATATCAATGATTAGATTTTAAAAAGTGTTCAGCATGAATTTACATCAATAATTATGAAACTTTTGGACAGGTAAGTACTATTTTTATGGAAAATTAGGTAAGAGCTAGAAATATTATTAATTTATTTTTTAGCATAACATGCCTCATGAAGTTCAACAAGGGGAAATGCAAAGTCCTGCACCTGGGGAAGAGCAACCCCATGCACTGATAAATGCTGGGGCCACCCAGTTGGAAAGCAGCTTCACAGAGAAGGAGCTGAGGGTCCTGGTGGACACCACGTTGAACACGAGTCATCAATGTGCCTTTGCCACAAAGAAGGCAAATGATATCCTGGGCTGCATTAAACAAAGTATTGCCAGCAGGTCAAGGGATTTGATCCTGCCTCTGCTCAGCGCTGGTGAGGCCACACCTGGAGTGCTGGGACCAGGTCTGGGCTCCCCAGTATAGGAAAGACATGGCCATAATGGAGAGAGTCCAGAGAAGGGCCACAAGGGTGATTAAGGGGCTGGAGCATCTCTCACATGAGGAAAGGCTGAGAGCTGGGACTATTCAGCCTGGAGAAGAGAAAGCTCAGGGGGAATCTTAGCAACACCTGAAGGAAGGGTACAAAGAGGTTGGAGCCAGGCTCTTTTCAGTGGTGCCCAGTGACAGGACCAGAGACAACAGGCACAAACTGAAACCCAGGAGGTCCCCTGTGAACATCAGGAAACACTTTTTCACTGTGAGGGTGACTGAGCACTGGCACAGGTTGCCCAGGGAGGTTGTGGAGTCTCCCTCCTTGCAGATATTCAAAAGCCATCTGGACATGGTATACATGGAATGTACACACTATTTATAGATTCAGGAACTGAAGGGTGCACTGAGAAGACATCTTCTCAGGACATGTATTTTAGTGGTTATGTTTTATATGCTCTTGTTGTCTAACTCAAATCCTGGAAGTCAGTGAGCATTTACACGTGGTTTTGTCATCCCTTGCATGCAGACTTATAGTTAGATATACCCAGTTATGATGTCATCCACCTCTAACTACTATACAATGATGCAAACTGCCTCCACGCTGTCACACTGCTGTACCCATAAGGGATGTATTCCTGTAGCAGAGTGAACGCATGTTCCAGACCAAGACAACTTATACTGAAGGAAGACCAACTTCTTTACTTTGAGACTCTTTTAATGGTTTTGGCCCCAGTGGTCTCTAAAGCACCATAGAAAGAGTTTCAGACTAAAACTGTGGTCAGCAGCCCTACTACTTCTGACAGTACCTTCACTCCACCATTTACATAAAAGTCAAACCTTTCTTGGGGGCCAGAATGAGGCCAAATATAAATAAAATGAATTGCCACAATAAATAAAGAACATCTCAAGCCTTGTAGATCTGTACCCCAAGTTCAACGTGTTTTCAGCTTTCTTTTCTGTCTGTATATCGAGAGGGCACACGTGAAACAACATTCAGAAGCAGCACAGAAACTCAGTCCTTATCGAGATGAAGCCTCAGCTCCACACCCTCTTCTCCATCTGGGGAGAAGGTGGCAGAACAGACACGAGGCATATGTATGTTGCTTAATGCAAAGATGGAGATGCTGACACATTCCCACATGAGGATGGTAGAAGAGCTGACTGGAAACCCACCACCACCTCTAGTTTCATCACCATCACCCCTCAAAATGGGATATTAATAAGATAACAATTCATGACATTAGTCCAATATTGTTTGCCTGACACTGTGTACTGTCAAAAATGTCACTGTAACCACTAGATGTCATGTGAAAACTTATCTTTCTCTACCATGTTAAAAAAGTAGAGGATAATTTTCTCTGGCAATGATTTAAAAATAAAATGTTGGTGTAAGTCACTGACTTCTAGCCCCTATAGGCCACTCCTGCCAGCTCCTGCCTCGGTCCACTCTGAAGAACAAAATGGGGCTGGACGTTTGCCTGCTATGGCTGCATCCATAGGAGGGAATTCCCACATGCCTGGGAGTGTTCCTGGCATCAGCATGCCATCACCCAAGACGCTACATGGGCGTGAGTTTGGCCTACTGCGGTTCGCACTGTCCCCACAGAGTTCCCAGGCACAGTTTTGGTCAGGAGAGCAGTCCCAGGGATTACTCCCCGTGGGTGGCTTGAATGCACCATTGAGACCATTAGTGGAGACGTGAACTGTTCTGAGCCAGTTGGCTTCAGTACCCAGTTCCCTTGGCATGCACATATTTATTTGTATAGATGTAGTCTGTCCATCTTGCAGGAGAATCATTCAGACTCACAGTGACGACAGTATCCAACTCCCAGTTTGGGTGCCAGGAGTGTTTTTTCTTATACTTGTGATTTTATGACTTCGTTATATTCTGCAGAAAGTGATATATTTTTCTTGGCTATGTTTTGTGCTTGGTAGTGTTATTGATAAATTATTCCTTATTTATTAGTGCCTGACTTTACCTTAGGCAGGTATGTTCACTGTTTTTAACTCCACTATGGAAAAGATTCAATACTCTTAATCTCTCTATATCATGTCTTTGCCTGGCTTTACACTGTAGTGTACTAACTGATACTTAGGAGAGGCAACAGATGGA
Source organism: Phaethon lepturus (assembly GCF_000687285.1). Lineage (NCBI taxonomy): Eukaryota > Metazoa > Chordata > Aves > Phaethontiformes > Phaethontidae > Phaethon > Phaethon lepturus. The sequence goes on from NW_010516023.1 coordinate 64,815, forward strand.
CCTCTGCTACATAAACCAGTGCTTTTCTTCAAAATTTCCTGCATTCGATCAGCATCAACATGCCAAATAGCTTGAATGTTTTGTATGTTTTTAAGTTTAGGGTTTTTTCTTTATTTTTTTTCCCCCTCTTTCAGAGTCCTACATTTTAGGTATAGCTCTTCTGTACAGTGAAGAATAAAGTGATGAGACCCAGACGGAAAGTTAATCTCACCTTGTGCAATGCAATGTTGTGAGAAGGTAGTAGCTCCTGTCCCCAGAAGTAGTCGAGTTGTGTCAGCCTGTCACTCTGCCAAAATTAATTCATTTTGCTTTTTCAGCACTGATGAAGTTATACAGCTGCTAATTCTCAGAGCTACCTCGGTGAACCCCAGCCTGGGGGGTCTCTTCTTGATAGTGTAGCTGTGGACAAGCTTGTTATGATATTAGGCTCAAGGTCTAATACAAAACTTTCTGCAATCACTTGGAGCATCTTTAAATCTTCAGGCTATTAGAAACAGTGGCTACCTGGCATTTAACATTCTCAGTGTGCATTATCTATTTTCAAATAAGAAAAAAAACTGTATGAAGGGTCTTCCTCAAAGTTGCGAAGCTGTTGCCATTTTGACTGTGGTAGCCATTTGTTCTTCAAAAATTCAGGTTTCAGTAAAGATGATCTGCCTTGCATTTTAAAGTTAAAGGTGTTGTGTGGAAGGATTTATTCATCAAAATAATATGTGCTGTGCCCTACACATCAAATAAATGTAGATTTTAAACACACAATTTACATATATTTCTTCTTTACTATTAATTGTATCTCACTTTCTCATATTTCCCTTGATTTTCACCCAATTTAAAGAAATGTTTAACACCTTCAATTCCCAATCGCTTCAATAGCCACCCAGAATCAGGATGAGTTATGAAGTTACTGTTTCACCAATAAAACGTACTTTTTAAAAGAAACAATTATAAAGCAAATACAAAAAGAGCCTTACTCTATTAGAATTAAATAAATGACCATTGAACCTATTCCCTGCAGCAGGGTCTAATGTAGTTACAGCTGCAGCACTCTGTGCATATAAAATTTTTTATACCTGTTAAAAAAAAAGATTTCAATAAAAAGTCACCTTTCAAAAATGGAGAACTGCTGCTATTGAGTTATATATCTCGACAGGTATCCAATATTTACCCCTGGAGGGACTTCTTACAGAGGTTCTAACTCCCTACAAATGGAAGTGCTCACCTTCCCACTCATTTGGACAAAGGTTAGCGTGATAAAATGATTTGTTATGCCAATAAATTTTTTGTTACACTGTAAAATGGTTTGTTACGCTACTACTGGTACATAAAAATGTTATGAAAATTAAGTGGGTTGTAAGGTCCAAAAAGGAAAAGGCTACTTTTAGGAATAGCTACTAGGAAAAGAAAAAAAGAAGGATCCTCTGATCTGCAGTTCTTCAGTACTGTAAAAAGACAACTTAAATGACCTTTTAACTAACAATTGAAATCGGTACCCCAAATAGGAAAGCAGTTATGCATCTGAAGTGAATGGGAACTTCCTCAGGTCGACAGTACTCAGAAAATGGGATGAAAGTGCAACAAGTCTGATAATCCAGGTGGTGACTTCTGTCCTGTGTGACAGTAAATCAAACAAGCCTAAATTACAATTCAGAATGGAAACTGAAATACAGACCCATGGTATGCTAACCATAACGTGCCACAGATGGGATAGCAAGATAATAAGACTGGAGGAAAACCTTACTTTGTGTACAGGATTTTAATTTTAACATTTGGTATATCAGTCAAAAGCAGTATCTGAAACTGGCAACTATTTAATTCACAGTCAAGCTTTGTAAGTTCTTGGCATATTTTGAACTTGCAATGAATTGTATTCAGATTTTTTTTATGATTGTTCCAGGCAATCAGTCACTCAAGAAAAGGAAGGCCTGCTACATCTTATGCTTTATAATTATTACATAATTTTTATAATTTTCCATTTTCATATTTCTTTTAGTTCGTACCTATTAAATGTTTTTATTCTGTTATTCTAATATTAAAATTTTTGTTCCTGCAATTTGGTTAAATTTTGACCAGAACTGTATTGCACTGATAAGTGCAAAAGAAAACAGTTGTCAACTTCAACAACCAGTTGTATTTCCACTGAACTCTGAATTTGTTTTTAATCACCAAAATTCTAGAAAACATTCCAGTACAATCCATTTTTTCTTATAGAAGTGAGGAAGTATTGGAAAAATTTGTGGTTTTCTCTCTTTAAACCAACGACCCTCACTACAAGAAGGACGTTGAGGTGCTGGAGCGTGTCCAGAGAAGGGCAACGAAGCTGGTGAGGGGTCTGGAGCACAAGTCTTATGAGGAGCGGCTGAGGGAACTGGGGTTGTTCAGTCTGGAGAAGAGGAGGCTGAGGGGAGACCTTATCGCTCTCTACAACTACCTGAAAGGGGGTTGTGGTGAGGTGGGTGTTGGCCTCTTCTCCCAAGTAACTAGTGATAGGACAAGAGGAAATGGCCTCAAGTTGTGCCAGGGGAGGTTTAGATTGGATATTAGGAAAAATTTTTTCACCAAGAGGGTGGTCAGGCATTGGAACAGGCTGCCCAGGGAGGTGGTGGAGTCGCCATCTCTGGAAGTGTGTGATTCTGTGACACTTCAGTTTCCCTTGTACAGGCTCACTGAAGCAACTCGAGTGAACGATACTGCATTGCAAGGGAAATTTGCTGCAAATGAAGAGCCCATGGGAGAAGCAACCTGCTTTGAGTATCAGGCCCTCACAAGAGTGAGGAAGGTGCATTCAGTCAAGCTTTGCTGATGCAGTGTGCAAAATGCTTCTGCAAGGCCTGCTTTCACAGTGACTTTATAATGTATGTTGGCACACAGAGGCCTGGGCCTCAATAGACGTGATTTTGTCTTCACTGGAAAAGATCCTGACTCAGAGTCTTTGCTGCCTGACTGAACAACAGTCAAGAGAAGGCTTATGTAGCTTGTTTGTGATGTCACTAGTGCCTGAGAAGCTGATAGGCCAGCAGCAGACACATGGCTTGTGTAGATGCATGTGATGTCACTGGCGCGCTAACCAAGTGCACTAATTCAGACATGGATTGTCAAGTGGAAGTTCATTAATCACTGCTGTAAGATACAAGTTTATTAAATTTTGATTAAAATCAGTGGTAAGGAAAAAGCACTCAGGATCTTAAAAAAGGTATTTAATAATGCAGAGAAATGATCTTGAACTTTTGGACTATTCATTCTAGGCAGTTGGACAGGATGATAGATGTAACGACATACACTGATTTTTTGCTTTCAGAAGAGAAACGTACTTACTTTGAAAAAAATGTAAAAACTAGAATCAGAAAATAATTAAACTAATGAGTGAGATTTATCCTATAGATCCCTTTTACTTTGCTGGTGGCAATATTTACCATTCCATTAGTAAAACAGCTTGAAGTACTGAATAGACCAGGAATATCCAGCCTTTCTGGGTGCTCAGACCAGGTTTCTCATCTGACTAGTAGGAGTGGGCTGCAGACTGCATCTCTCCTACCATTGTATGACAAGCACGAGTGGCCATGGTTAGGACCACGAGCCATGAGCATTTAAGTTCTCAGAACAGGTCCAGACATCTGGGGTGTATCAGACCTATGTGCCCCCACTTGGGGCGGGCCGGTTGCTATGTACTGCACAGGGCTGTGTAAAGAAAGAGGTATCACTTCTAGGAGACGGCAAGCAGCTCATGCCCAACAACCTTTCAACCACAAGCAGAAGCAGCCATCAGATTAAGGAAAGCTTGTGGCCAAGACTGGGCTGCTGCTGCCAGAGCAACTC
>NW_010516023.1:68642-69491 GCF_000687285.1 Phaethon lepturus
TTCCCTACTGCAGACTTCTTATAACAACTTCTTGTACTGGCAGTTTTTGACTGGTATTGCAACTACAAAAAGTGCATCACTGAGGTAGAATAATCTGATAACGCGGAGTCCCGGGAAAGAACAGATAATGTGGGTAAATAGAAATGAGAACTTTAATTCCTAATACTTCCCTGACCTTTTTAAAGTGTTACATCCGTACCCCAATTTGGGAAGAAACCTAGCCATGTGTCACATAAAATATACTTACGTTCAGGGCTGAATAAACACTGTCATTGATTGTGAACTTCAGAAGACTTTAGGCAAATGAATTTAGGACAGGCCTGCTCTCCTTTGCTGCACATGTCTCAATGAATGAGAGCCGAGAACTTGACTTAATTTCCACCTGTACCAGCAAAGGGCAGAATGGGGACTATGCCTGTACAGAGCTTTACGAGATACAAGCAAAGAGAAGGGCAGTGCACATTTTAATAACGTGAATATCATTCGCTAACACAAAATACAATTAAAAACCCGTGCTGCTATCCACCAACTGCCTACAGCCCCTTTCAGGACAGAGACGCCCACCAGCAGCCGGCTGCGTGCGAAAGGGCTGCCGGGATCCCAGTACAAAAGGGAACAGGAACTTACGGAGAGGAGTATTTGGATAGCGCTGTGAATGACCTCGAGGTACTGGAAATCAATTACGCAGCCTGTCACGGAGACGTAGGAGTAATCGTCTAGGATGCCGGGGGCAGAGGGACGCACCACCCGCCGTACGCAGCCGGGGCCGTGTTCCCGCCACCAAGAGCGGTGCATTGAGATGTTAAAGGTCATGAGATCAGTTTCCTAGGAGACAGGGAGGGCAAGAGC
>NW_010516023.1:69522-74650 GCF_000687285.1 Phaethon lepturus
TCTCACTTTGTGTTATTTAAGGTAAAGCAAGGGAAATAAAAGATGTTTTCAATTATCATAAGGAAAATGAGATAAGTAACTTGCCTTCCCGCTCACTCCGGTAATGTTAACACGAAAGTAAGCCATTAAAGGGGAGAGAGGAAATTGCAAACGTTTGTTTATTTTGTAATTGTGCATTGGAGCTTCTGCCTGGCAGAAGAACCGTGTGCCAGGTACCGTACAAAACACAGCGCACATCCTGCGTCTCCATGGACTTACAGACTGAAAAGCAATTTCGTTGTTACTTGATTAGAATGCCACTTAAGAATTAATTTTTTTAGCAGGCAACAGAGGCAGTTTTACCCCATGGTACTGGAGACAACCTAAAACAAACTTCCATCATAATTAGTTAAAGTAATAGCTATAAATTATAACTATTATTTTAAGTAGGACAACAGCTGGGCAGACTGTTTCAGTTGCCAAATATTCAAATGAAAATTTGTCTCCAGCCAAGCACCTTGCTCTCTTTTCTCCCCTCTGCCCCCCATCCAGGTTACCATCATCTCTGTTTAGCTAAGAAACGTGCTTCTGTGAACTGATACGGGCTTAAAATACATGCACTAACTTCTCTTCAGTCAAATTGTCTTCAGACTCAATCACAGCTTGTCCAGTCAGGCCTTAAACCTACCCTAACACATACTGGCTGCATTGTAGCCCACATAGTACGTATAATACCTGTGCAGTTTAGTTAACTTTACCCCACTTCTACTCAGAGCAGTGAAAGCGGCAAACGTGCTAACGCGCTGATTTTCTAACAGTTTATCTATGAAGTACAATCAGGAAAATTCGTCTGAATTAACAACAGATTTAGGTCTTTAGGTCACGCCCAAGTAAAATACGCTGAAGTTGAATGGATGCCATTTAAATGCCAAAAAACAACCTCCTCACTGGAGATAATTGTGAGATTAGTTATATTGATATTTTAGAGATTTAGGGTTCCATGTTTTGCCATCTCAACTCAAAGGTAGTTGTAAAAAACATATGCAAAATTGTCAGCTGGATGCCCACAAAATAATCCCGTTTCCATACATGCCAGTTTGTGAGCATTGCCCATGACGCTGATTCACCCTTTGCATCCCACTCTGAAAATCTGTCCTGCCAGTCTGTCTGCATCTGTTTACTTTCTCTTACTGTTTTACTTTCACCCTGACGAAATGGAGATTGGGTGCAGATTCCAGTTGTAGAAGGAATCCTTTTGTCCTTTTCCTCTGTTAACTGCCTTTATTCTGGTCACACCTGAAAATTAACGGGTGAATTACATCCTGCTGGTCTCTGTTACTGCTATTTAGCAGTAAGAAATGTGCCTTTGTGATTTGCTGCTCTGCTCTCCATAACTTCTTTACCCTCAGGATGCAGACTTGCTGGAGCATTATTTACAGTCAATGAGGCATTTGTCTTTTGTCTTTGCGTGTCATTCCTTGATACTGGTTTAGAAAATTTTCAGCTGCAATAAGAAAATGGCTTGTGAAAACAGAAGTTGACAGACAACTCAGTTTAACGAAAACATAACTAAACATACAGTCATAGGAAACAGCCAAGGCTTTCTGTGTACAACAATGCCAGAGATTGCACAGTGTTATCAAGTGCTTTTAACAACTGTCAACTGTAAGAAATGCCATTTGTCAAGCACCACATACATATTGACTTTCATCTATTTCAGTAACTCTTTGTTGAGTAGGAATACAAATTTGTCATGTGGGCTAGTGCGTATCAAATATTGCAAGGCAACACGTAGCTATCACAACTGTGGGAATAAATTGTGATGTCCATGGCATTGGTGTTACAGCTTTATTTGCTCTCGAGGGGTTTTTTCTCCTTTATGCTTTTTTGTCTTTAGTTTTTGATTATTATGCCCTGTTTCAGTGTTTATGCCTGGCTAGTTCACAGCCAATGGCAAAGAATAATGGTAAATTTTCATAGGGAAACAGCTTGATAAATGTTACTGACACATTTAAAATGTAAGAATTTGGCATGTGGTCAGTACAAACACCTCTTATAAATAAAACCTTTCATTTGTGGAATATTGTTATGTTTGGTTCTTGGGGTGATTAAAAAAATTGCTTGACTTGATGGTTGTGTTCATATTTCAAGGCTGCTGGTATGCAGTGAGAGAAGGAAATAGTAATATTATAGTTAAAATTCTTTTATTAAAAACAAATGTGATGTCTTCACAGCACTTTCTGTTTTTTAAAGAAAGATTACTATTCAGAAATTATGGAAAAAGGATGGCAGAAGAGCTTCTCATAATTACTTTTCACTGTATGTCCTTCGTCCTCAAAGCAAGTAAAAGCAGATAATGGTGGCCCAACAAAGATCAGTTTTAGAAATGCAAACAAAACCACCTGGTGCATTAGCTTGACCTCTAAAATACCACTTCACAAAATGGCAGCTGTAAGCTGTTTGAGCTGATAAATGTTAAGCTGCCAATCAATAAAAGAAAGCCTGAAAAAAAATCAATTTTTTTTTTTTTAGCGGCTGAAGCACACTCCTCTCTGACTTCTTGGAGATTCTTAGTTTGTAAAGTGAGTCAAATGTGCCAGGTGTTACAAAATTAACCTGTATCTTTATCGTCATTTATAGAAGTTTAGAAAATTCAAACCTCTTTGCCTGGGTGTAGAGGTTTTAAGTATTAGTGAACTTCTGAGAATGTTTCGGTATTTGTGAACTCAGTGCTTGGAAATCCTGTGCATGGTGGAAAAGCTGCTGCCCCACTGGCGTGTTCTCAGTTGTATGTTTAATGAAAGTTTAGAATTCTTTCAGAAAGTACAAGCAGATACTTGAAATTTTTCAATAGATCATGTACTGTTTTCCAATGTCACAAACAATCATTAAGGAAATGCGTATAAAATCCTTAATCTTTACCAGGCAATGTAATGTAAACTGCTTATTTCATATAAAAGAATGCTGCTGCTTCATAGCAAGAGACTCAGTTTCCAGCTCTGTACAAGAGACATCAAGTAGGCTCTTTGGAATTCGTTTAACAACTGAAATTTCAATCATGGGTGGAAAATTGCTGTCTTCTGAGTTTCAAACTCATAACCTATATCTTGATCTTAATTCCATACATCAGCAGGTGAACTATACTTCCTCATCTGGTAGCCTCTCAGAGACAGGGAATAAATGAGGAGTGGGCAGAACACAGATAATAGGACTTCCAGGAAAATCATGTGGGACTTACGGAAGTGACAGAGGGAATCTGGCAGAGGGACAGAGTAATTCTATATCCTGTTCCTCCCTTCTTCAGTCCGCACTGAAGCAATACTCCAGTCTGTGGTAAGAAGTTCACTCCTGGCCATAGAATCAGCCCAATAATCACACTTCTATTGATGTAGAGTCCCACTTATCTGTCTTTGGCTTTTTAAACTTTTAAACTATGTATAGGATTTGTGTTGGCTGTCAGCCCAAGGATTAATTTTGATCATTATTGGTAATCATTGCTATGGCAGGTACTTTCTTTCAGGTGACATGTAATCCCTTTAAGTCCCAATAATACTGTTTTCTAAGTGCTTGGAGATAATGTTTAAATTCATTATATATCTGCTTAAATTCCACATTTGGTTCCAAGTGGACATTTTCTGTTGGACAGGGCTTTGAGCAACCTGATCTACTGAAAGATGTCCCTGCCCATGGCAGGAAGATTGTTCTAGATGGTCTTTGAAGGTCCTTTCTAACCCAACACATTCTGTGGTTTTGTGACTCTATTTTTAGGTGGTGAATCTAGATAAATTTTAACAGATAATAGCTTGACACAGTGTATTTTAAAACTAAAAGGCAATAATAAGAATGATATTATTTTCATTTATTTGTTTATACTTTATGTGCAGTGCCTATAACAACAACACAAATAATTAATGAGAAATTAAGACTAACTAAAATCACCAGAATTAAAGAAAAAAAGACACTAAAATTCCAGGAAAAAAAACAACACACCAAGATTGCCTTGTATAATCAAAAAACACAATCCTATGACATGATGATTTCGTATTGCAGAAATATTTTTTTCACTGTATGTTTCTGCTTTATGACATGCTAGTTTATATTTCTTTCATTCCTTGTTAGCATCTGAAAAATATACTCCTAGGAAACCTCCAAGAAAGACAGCATGTTGAGTGGGATGAAAGAGAAGCAGCATTTTTTTCCTCCATGATACAGCAGTCAACTCTGTTTTCCTCCATGACACTTTCAAGTCAACACTTGAAACCTCACAGAAAGGTACAAGAGCACAATGGCCTGGCAAAGCATGATGTTAGAGATCTTGACATTATTGTTGCTTGTATGATACCCAGTCCTTCCTAACACTTTTTATGATATTGATACATACTACAGAGAACCCATATTGTTGAGACCCTATCTGAAGTACTGCGTCCAGCTCTGGAGCCCTCAGCACAGGAAAGACATGGACGTGTTGGAGCGGGTCCAGAGGAGGGCCACAAACATGATCAGAGGGATGGAACACCTCTCCTATGAAGAATGGCTGAGAGAGCAGGGGTTGTTCAGCCTGGAGAAGAGAAAGCTCCAGGGAGACCTTATGGCAGCCTTCTAGTACTTAAAGGGGGCTTATAAGAAAGATGGGGACAGAGTTTTTAGCAGGGGCTGTTGCGCTAGGACAAGGGGTAATGGTTTTAAACTGAAAGAGGGCAGATTTAGACTAGATCTAAGGCAGACATTTTTGACAATGAGGGTGATGACACACTGGCACAGGTTGCCCAGGGAGGTGGCAGCTGCCCCATCCCTGGCAACAATTCAATGTCAGGTTGGACGGGGCTCTGAGCAACCTGATGTAGTTGAAGATGTCCCTGCTGATTGCAGGAGCATTGGACTAGATGACCTTTATAGGTCCCTTCCAACCCAAACTATTCTATGATTCTATAATGTTTATTATAGATAAACATTAATTAAGTTGAGGCAATAAGGATTCCCATCCCATTTCCTAAGGGTAACAAGGATGCTCTAGTTCTGGCTTGCTATCCAGTTTCTGTTTTCATCAATGAGGAGAAAAGATTTTCAAAGAAACACCTGGTCAATATGTAATAAATGATAATATGCATAATGATAGGAAAAAAACAGTACATTTCCTTGTAATTCCCTA
>NW_010516023.1:74667-87826 GCF_000687285.1 Phaethon lepturus
CCCTACACCGAATTAAGCTGGTAGTTAAGATTCAGTGGTGTTGGCATGGCCAATGGACATGCACATTTCTTAGTATCTAATTTCAAGCAGACATTAATCCTCATTAGATACAGATGATGTGTTCCAGTGTTAACGAAACCTGTTCTAATTGTAGATGTACTTTGAAGTATGAGCATCAGCTACTAGCAAAGACCCCCATTGGCAGCATAACCTTAGTTTTCCACCCTGTTATTTCCTGCAATGACAGGTTCTGATCCTGACTTGCTGCATGTGACCAGTTATGCTCCATCTCCCCACACTGTCTTGATTGGGATGATGATTTTTGAATATTGGCTATTGACTCAATTTTTTTCCTGTTTATTTTTAATTTAAACTCTTGCTTCAGTGTTACATAGATAGTTTTAACCTGCCCCATGAGCTAGAGACTGAAGGTAGCCCACTCAATAATTGTGACATTCCTGTTAATGCGATGGAAAAATGAACCATGCTTCTTCCTCTCTAGGTGGCTGCTGAAAATATAATACAGCCAATATCTTGTCCTCATCCTGAGCACTATGGTGAAGAGATTACATGAAGAGCATTCTTAAACTGAAGCTTACGGGTTGACTCTATCAGGACTATTCAGATGTCTGAACTAGCTGATAGACTGGACCAAGCAAATTAATGTCTTTGTGGTAGCAAACCTAATGCACACTAGACCAGAGGGACCATGTGATACACAAAAAATTAATTACTCTTAAAAGAGAAAATTCATGATATCAAGATCTTCCGACATAGACCATGAGGTAACCCCAGTATCATGGGCTAAGAGTGGTTAGGAGAGGCAAAAAGGTAAAATCATTTTTGAGGGTAAGGTTCATGGTTCTTGTCCACTGAGATTAGAGGTTCACAGACTAAGCAAATCCTGTAACCATGACATCAGACCATGACTACAGGAAAAGATTTCCTTATCAAACACAACTACTGTTAGCAAGTTACACTGATTTAATCCAGTCAATCCACACTACAACACTTGTTAACCATAGATCTGTTGGAGTGGGACCAGAGAAGGACCACAAAAATGGTCAGAGGGATGGAACACCTTTCCTATGAAGAATGGCTGAGAGAGTTGGGGTTGTTCAGCCTGGAGAAGAGAAGGCTCCAGGGAGACCTTCTTGCAGCCTTCCAGTACTTAAAGGGGGCTTATAAGAAAGATGGGGACAGACTTTTTAGGACTTTTAGTCCTTCCAACACAAACTATTCTATGATTCTATGATTTGACTACATGCCACCCTCTACCTCACCCACCATAGGGCTACAGAGAGTGTTGTCAGATTTTATTTTATTTTTTAAAAGTGAACAAAATAATTTTTGGAAATGTATTAGAAAAACAGGCAGATGATCTACCTAAATGATAAAAATAGTTCCTCTGTGTTGTTTAATTTGTCACATGGTCAGGGATATGTTTCCTGCCTTGCAAAACAGGAAATTTTAAAACTATATTTACTGAACTTCCTAGCAAAGTGGAATGTCTTCAAAAAGCCAGAAGGCAAGAAGTCAACACGAGAAGCATACTGTTGTCATCTTCACGCAGCGTTAGTATTAATCATACGAACAAGTCATAACAACCAACAAGGGCCTTTTTTCTGAAACTTATTGCCCCTAAGGACGAGCTCTAATCTTTGGCAATATTCAGCTCCATGCTCAAATCTCACCTCCATGGCTTATTCCTTTTCCTAGGTCCACGTTCCTTTTGTGGCAGACTCTTTGCCTGAGAAACAGCCCAGAGGTAACACAGTATGGCAGAAATAAGCTCCAACCCCAAAAGGAAAAAATGGCATGAACCAGGGTGTTGTAGTGTGGTGGGTTGACCCTGGCTGGCTGCCAGGTGTCCATCAAAGCCACTCTATCACTCCTCTCCTCAGCTGGACAGGGTAGAGAAAATATAAAGAAAAGCTCATAGGTTGAGGTAAGGACAAGGGGAGATCATTCACCAATTACCGTCACAGGCAAGACAGACTTGACTTGGGGAAGAATTAATTTAGTTTATTACGAATCAAATCAGAGTAGAGATAATGAGAACTAAAATGAAATGTCAAAACACCTTCCCCCTATCCCTCCTTCTTCCTTGGCTCAACTTCATCCCCAACTTTTCTCTATCTCCTCCCCCTGAGCAGCACAGGGAATGGAGGTTGCGGTCAGTTCATCATGCATTGTTTCTGCCGCTCCTTCCTCCTCAGGGGGAGGACTCCTCACACTCTTCCCCTGTTCCAGCGTGGGGTCCCTCCCCTGTATCCCCTGGATACAGTCCTCCATGAACTTCTCCAGTGTGAGTCCTTCCCACAGGCTGCCATTCTTCACAAACTGCTCCAGCCTGGGTCCCTTCCACAGGTGCTGTCCTTCAGGAACAGACTGCTCCAGTGTGGGTTCCCCATGGGGTCACAAGTCCTGCCAGCAAACCTGCTCCAGCGTGGGCTCCCCTCTCCACAGGTCCACAGGTCTTGCCAGGACCCTGCTCCAGTGTGGGCTTCCCATGGGGTCACAGCCTCCTTTGGGCATCCCCCTGCTCCAGCATGAGGTCCTCCATGGGTTGCAGGTGGATATCTGTTCCAGCATGGAGCTCCATGGGCTGCAGGGGCACAGCCGGCCTCACCATGGTCTTCACCATGGGCTGCAGGGGAATCTCTGCTCTGGTGCTTGGAGCACCTCCTGCCCCTCCTTCTGCTCTGACCTGGGTGTCTGCAGGGCTGTTTCTCACACATATTCTCACTCCTCTCTCCAGATGAAATTGCTGTGTGCTGTTTTATTCCGCACTTCTTAACTATGTGATCCCAGAGGTGCTACCACCATTGTTGATGGGCTCAGCCTTGGTCAGCAGTGGGTCTGTCTTGGAGCCAGCTGGCACTGGCTCTGTCAGACACAAGGGAAGCTTCTAGCAGCTTCTCACAGAAGCCATCCGTGCAGTTCCCCCACTACCAAAACCTTGCCACACAAACCCAATACACACAGGAAATTCAAAATGAGAACAAAGAAATCACAACTGCCCAGAAAAGGTGTTGTGCTCCAATGGAGTCCTTGACGTGTCATTGAGCTGACCACTTAGTCTGAAAATTGCTCTCACCTATTCCATTTGATGATCCAGAGGTATGAGACAACCCAGGTTTGGAGTGATGAAAAACGGCAAGAACTTCTTCAAGTTCTGAAGACTGGGCATAGGATAAGGGTTTGTGCAAAGTCTGGGCAGGTTGGTGTGTCCCTTACTCAAGCTGTATCTGATTTTGATCGAAATGAAGAATCAAGACAAGACCAAAATGTAACTGTAATAGTAAAGAACTGGAAGCATCATTGGCAGGCCATATATAGCCAAAAGCACAAATGCTGTAGGAAAACTTCTCAAGGCAGAGAGCCAGGAAAGGTAAAAGAAGGCTTGAAAAAATCTTGGTATACAAAAAAACCTCTGGAAAAAGTTCCAATTATGGGCCATAAAAAGAATCTATCCAAAAGGTTCATGAAACTATGAATATTTGAGAAAGGAGTTTAGAATATAAAGCAATTTTGAGTCTCAGCAAGAACATTTTAACCTATATTTTTTTTTTTTTGCTGCTGTTTTTAAACAAAATTTGAAATATCACAAAATTAAGATTTGTAAACAGCATACCTTCCCTCAAAGATAAACTGCCTCAAACTGCCATAGAAAGCTCTTCCCACCTTATTTTGCAATATCTTTTTTATTGATATCCAAAGCAGAAGAGATAAAACCCATGTGCCTAAGTACCTCACCACTGTATACAGCCTCTTAAGCATTCGACAAATACATGGGTTAAAAAAGTATGTACCTATTGAGAAGACTCTTGCAATGTTGATGGGGACTGGATTTCTACATGTAAAATGGAAAGGTCTGGCCTGGCTTGATCATGCTAGATCTGTTAGTTCTTTTGTAGTTCTCTGTCTTTTGTACCATGGACACCGCAATGTGACAAACCCTGCAAACCTGACCCTTTCCTGGGGTGGTAGTTCTAATGTTACTAGAAAATTTATGCAAATAGGAGACACAGTTTGTGCCAAAAGCCCACATAATCCAGTATGAGGAACAGATGCAATGTAGCCTCTAGCCAAAACAGGATTCAATTTTGTTATTATCCAAATAACTGTATTTTATGCACAGTGGTTGTGAACAAAGACAACCATGGTGATAAAGGCATGATTAAGAATACAATGTCTCAATAATAGTACAATTAATTTTAATAATCTCCTTCATTTCTGGTGGGTTCTGTGCTCTGCCTCTGCCCCAACTATAGGAATATTGTAACATCCCTTGCTATATAAGGAGATAAATACTACGTTGGAGATAAAATGCATGAGCAAGTGGGTCCTAAATTTAAGGGTCTACCAGACTCCAATGACATTAGAAAGAACCATAAAAAGACTTTTGAAAACTCACTTGAATGTTAAAATTTCTGACAAGAAAAATAACTTCCTCTTTTGAGACTAACCAGAATGTTCCTACCTGCATCCAGGAACACTTTTAAAGATTAATAGGCCAGTTTAAGCAATTGCTGTTGTGTTCTCTGCTTTGCTTGCTCGAAGCAATGCAATTGCTCATGATATTGCCAACTCTTGTTGTTTTACGGCAAGTCTGGTTACGTTCAGCATTTTTGTTAAAGCCTCCATTCCCAGGGACATGAGGTTACAATAACAAGTTTGGTTTGTTACAAGAAAGTGAGCTGAAGAGTAAAAGCTTCAAACATCATGAGCCCTACTGGTAGGTACTTCCAGTCTGTGCCATAACTGTCATGATTTGCTGCTTTTCTTAAAGCTGAGCTCCTGGAATCTAGATGTGAAGCATCTGTCCCCCATCTCAGACAATCATGGAACCTTCAGGGTATAGGAAAGGACCAACTGTTTTTTAACTGTCTGATCAAAGAGGATGACTTAAGTGCTCTCCAGAAGCTTAGAAGTCAGACGTCATAAGGAATACTCAATTTTACTGATATTTAAATCGAACCACATGATTTCTTGGAAATTCCATCAGGAGATCCTGATTTTTATTAGGATCTAATAAATTTACTGCATCTTTTGAATGAACTCCTATACCACTCATTGAATAAAACTGTCTGCCACTAACAGATTGCCAAGAAGTGAGTATCTGCACTGCTGAAGTCCTCCTGAAGACTCAGAATACAAAATTAGACAAGATGCAATAAGCAGCAGAAGTGTATTGAACTGCTAGAGGGGTCTATTTTCTTATTATCTTCATTTCAATGTAGCACAAGATGCTCTTAGAAACATACACTTCCTCATGACACTTTTTTTCAATATTTCTTGTCTGTGTTATCAAGGTCATCATATTTTTGCCAGTCTCCCAAGTTTTGTGGTGCTGTTTGCCAGTGACCCTGGTTTAGCAGTGATCCTTTAATCACAGGTTTCGCTTGTATTCTGCTGGAGCAATGACAGTCTCCAAAACGAAACTGATATACCACTTTAAAAAAGCAAAGACAGTCCCTATGGAAACTTTAAGGTCAGATGATGAAATCTGAAATCCTCCCTATCCTAGCAGAAGAATTGAAGCATCAGTGACTATGGAAAAGAGAATCTGCTGTAGCAAAGCTCAATTAATATTTAATTATTCATTTCAAATTTTCTACAAACATTGTTCCATATTTTAGGTTTCTTAAAACATTTTCTGTATTTCTGTTAAGTATAAATTTATGCATACTTAGTATTTTATTTATGTATACAAGGTATGCATGTATTTATATGTTTACATAAATATATATAAAATAACTATGCACATATTTATATTTACCTGTATAAATTAATGACTCAGCAGTGTTTTCCTGAGAACAACTGTCAACCATGGTCAAAGGCAGCATTAACAATCTCCTTCAGCAATGCTGAATTGTACCCTGGCCTTAATCCGATTATTTTAATTTGCAGCCTAATCCACCTCCAAACCTCAATAACTCTCAGAGACACTCACACAAAAGAGAGTTTTCATTTGTCCTCTCCAGTAACTTTCAGATTTTCAGAAGACTATTTCAGGAACAAGGACCCCTTTTTTTCTGACATACTCTTTCCATAGCAGGTCTACACTCATCATAATCAAACTTCTGAAGTTCTGAAGTTGGTGAAATTAATTGGAAGGATCTGATGCTGCTCAGTAACTTTGGATAATTTCGTGTTTGTCATGCCAAAGGCAATCAGTGAAGTGCTAAGTCTGCTTATATTTTTTGCATTCTGAAGGAATTTCTCATAAAAGTTCCTTTAATCAATGTGGTTGAATATGTTCCCCAGAAATGTATTTTTAATTCAAGAGGGAACTATAAGAGGCTCTGTTAAGAACTTCAAGTGTAGGTGGATTACTTAATGGTCCTGTTAACAGATGTTATATAAATCTGGTCACTTTAAGAGATGAATAAAGCCACAGAGAATACTCATGATCCATTCACACTTTAACATCACAGACTAGCCTGTAATCCT
The DNA here is from genome assembly GCF_000687285.1 of Phaethon lepturus. NCBI lineage: Eukaryota > Metazoa > Chordata > Aves > Phaethontiformes > Phaethontidae > Phaethon > Phaethon lepturus. The sequence goes on from NW_010516023.1 coordinate 81,127, forward strand.
TCATCATGCAATTTTTAATTTAACCTGCTCTAATAAATAAGAACAAATTGAAACCACTGCAACTATATAAAAGCATATTGATATTTTAAATTATAGTTTAACTTCACTGTAAATCTGAAATAATATTAACAGACAAAGGGAAGAAAAATAATCAACTTTTAGATAGGTTCATAGTCGTGAATGACAGCAGGAAACAACTGTAAAAGGGCAAGTAATACTAATGTCAGTTTATGTACTTACTGAATATACAAAATCAAGACTAATACATGAAGAGCTTTCTCAAATATAACAGAAAAAGGATTTGTACTTTGCCCGAGTAAAAAAAATCAAGAGATTGACAATATGAGGCCTTTTTCTGCAAGGTGCTGAGTAGCTACAAAATACAATACACTTCGGAGATCATTAATCTTTACAATAAGTAATAGTAATTACTACTATAACTAGCATTTTCACTTTGCAAGTGTTTCTATTTTTAAAACTGCTTTTAAAAGTAGTGATATGAGGATGTCAGTGTGACTCCAGAAGGCACATGAAAGTCTGAGAAGTCTACAAAGCTACAGAGTTGATTTGACAAGCACGCGTTCACGTTACTTAATTTCAACAAGCATCCCATTGACATGAGGAATCTACATATATTTGCTGGATTAGGGCCAGCAAGAAAGGCAGTAAGAAATATCTGAGAGGGAAAGGATGAGAAAGGAAAGAACATATGCGTAAATTCTTGCTAGCCTAATTGTGTACACCTTGAAGATAATACAGAATTTATTTTCAGTATAGTATGTCCTATACAGAATTGTGTAGCGCAACGATGCATACAGAAAGGCTTCCTTGAACAAACACGTGGCATATTTTGCTGTAAAAGTCTAGTTAAGTCTGTGAAAACAGTCCACAGGTAACTGTAGAGGATGTTAATGTTACTCTCAGGTGCAACTGCCGCTTTTTTAAGAATATGTTTTTAAAGATGAATTTCCCTTTCAGCCTCTAGGAGAGGAAGAGGAGCACGAAGAGAGTAAATGTTGTTTGCGTTTAGCTTATTCCTCACTTAGAGCCAGCTAATGTCTGTGTGCTAAATAGCGAAGATATAGACAAATTCAGGTATGCCTTTGCACAGCATGCAGAACATTGTGGGGAGGGAACACTTAGTTTTGCAAGTTAGAAAGCAAGGTAAACATCTGCAGATGATATGAAGGTCAAGATCTGAACTTGACAATCCTTTTAAAAAATGAAGTTGTTATTTCTGAATTTTTCTCTTGCCAACAGAAAAAGCAAATATTACACAGTAAAGACTTATGACCCAAACATGGGAAATAAAAATATCCTAACGGAAAAAAAAACACAACCCAAACCCAACCCCCTGAATGTTCACATTTTGTTTCATTTTAAATGCATTGGGAAGGAAAACGCACTTCCGCAGAAAGACTACTAAAAAACAGTAATAAAAAGACCGTATGTCTCAAGGTTTATCTCTGAACAAAGAATATGGTCTAGTTAGAAAGCAATGAAAGTGAGAACTTCTAAGGAGAGATCTGATCTAGTTTCACAGCTTTAAATATCATCTAAAATATGGTACTGTATAATTCTGCTACTGGTCTGTTTCTTATGGAAATACAGAAATATTACAATTATTTTACATGATTTTTAAAAGTAATTATCTCAAGAGGTTCCAAAATTTGAAAGAATAAATTAAATGTTCAAGATGTCACCTTTAAAATGCCCCTTCACATGATTTTACTGGGCTCTCTAACCTGAAGTTAGTGGTCTAGCTATGGTTTCTTTTAAAAAATCCTGTTGATAAAAGCTACCTGGCTTTCAAAAGATTCCAAAAACTTTGCAATTAACTTCTTATACTTCATTAAATTCAGCTTCTACTTGGGAGGGAAAAAAATTAGGTGTTTCAATTAATTTTACCGGTATAGTTCAGAAAGCATGAGTCTTGTAAAATCATGCTAACTTTACCAACGCTTTATTTTAGAGAGGTAAAATCTGTGGGCTGCAGTTCAGATCAGTAGGTCTACAGCTGCCATTCACTTTCCAGCAAATTCTTGCTGTTGGAGGTATTGTGGGCTGCTGAGTGCTGTCATCCACAAAACACGATATTTGTAGAAAAGAAATCCTAATCCTGTGATAACCATACTGCTCTGCTTTCTTTTCAGAAACAGCACAGTGGATTGGAAGCTCGCTGGTGTAGCTTGAAATTTGACACAGGAACATGTTGCCCAGTGAACTTGTGGATGCCCCATCACTGGAAGTGTTCAAGGACAGGTTGGACAGGGCTTTGAGCTACCTGATCTAGTGATAAATGTCCCTGCCCATGACAGGGGGGTTGGACTAGATGATCTTTAAAGGTCCATTCCAACCCAACCCAACCTGTGCTTCTATGTTTCTATGAAATAATTCCACTGGTTTAGGCTCCAATAAACACAGTTTATGTAAGTGTATACGGCAGGACTACCTCTCCTGTTTGACAGCAGAATGAGCAACTGTTGGAGTCACTGTGAGTCAGACATATCTCCTAAGGCCACCATTAAATTCCTAAGTCAAAAGTGAGACTTCATAGTCATTCAAATTAACTATTTTAAAAATGTAGATGACTTTTCTTAATTCAACTTTAAAAAATATGTGATACGAGATTGACAAAAGTAGGAAACAATGTCTAAATGCCGTAAACAGAGTATGGTGTTAACATGTCTACACATTAGGTAATTTTAAGTAGTGGCTGGCAGAATGGAAACAATTGAACTGCAAGGTTCTATTATGCAATGATACCCCCTTATATCCCAAAATGAGTTTTCTTCTGGAATGTACATCCAGAATGGAGCTCATGCAGGTGATACTGTATAATGAGAGGAATGAAATATTGGTACAAATGAGGCCAGCTCCTAATGCTAGCATTATGATTAGTAGAGGTATAACTCTCTTTTTCTTCCTGTATTAGTACATTGCTGCTTTAAGATTCACTTTCCTATGATTTGGGGAAAACATCTTTGTTCTTCAAAACCTGTGTTTGTCTTATTTGTCAGGCAAAGGTAATAATGCTGTGACAGAATAAAAAAGTTACATTAACAAGGTTATGTAAATGGACTTGTCAGCAAAAGGATGTTTCCATAGCTATGATTATCTTAACTGATTACTTCTGTAGAAGGTGCACTTTCTTAGAAGTGGGGAGACCAGCTCCACTATATAATTTAGACTGAATTCAAGTACAGTCCCTCCCACAACTTTTTGAATTTCAAGGTATGTATCTCAAAAAGGCCAAGAAAGAGCGAGGGGAAAAAAAAGTCTTCTGCAAAACACCTGATTTCTAAGAAAGAAAACACATTTTTTTCCTTGAAATAAAAATCATGAAAACCTGAACAAACTTTATACATGGATTATATCTGCAGAATAAATTCTTTGGAGTCCTCTTACTAAAGCAAAAAAGAGAAAACAGCTCTAAACAAAGGAGGTTTGCTCCTGCTCACTTTACGTGTTGGCACAGACGATTTTTTGGACAGCCTTTAATCTCTAAGAACTTTACTCATGTAGAATGTGCTAAGTCATGAATGAAAAGCAAAAAAATAACCCAAATCCAGACAACACAAAAAATTCCTATTAACACAGCATGAGTAAATCATACCGAAGTAAATCACACAGATTGCCACAGCCAAAGCCTGGTCACAGAGTACTATTTCAGCTAAATTGATATAATTAAATTGGCATGACTTCCACTGACATAGAAACAATTATAATGTAATAAAGGCATTTTAACAGTCTTTCTTATTGTGCTACAGTATGGAGAATAAACCATAATGGTATAAGGAAGCTTCATAGTATAAAGCATAATAATGACTACGGTAGTGACTATACTATTTCAATAATTTAATTAAAACTAAAATTTCACCCCTAACTCTAGTTAGTAGTATTGCTATTTAGCCCAATCCTTTACTTTCTGTAAACTGTAAAATGGTCTATCAAGGAGTAAATTACCGTGCAAATGTCATATATATATATATATGTAAAGGGCCCTAACAAAACTACAATTGGCCCACACTGCTGGTGTGACTCAAAGTCCACTAAAGTATTTTTTTGCATATGGTCCTTACAGACACTTTTAAAGAAATGAGAAAGCCTCTTTAATCTCTCCCTAACAGCTTCACCAATACGCATGGATGAAGTACTGCTTTGGCTGATAATCTACTAAATTCTGATGGTGCTGTACCAAGTTTCTGGAAATCTTAAACCAATGACTGCGGCTCATGTACAGAGCAACTCAACATCAAACATATGTTGTGCAGACCGTCCAACTTGCTGCATCTCTCAGGTCAAATGAGCATTTGCAGCACATTCCTAGTGAGGAACGTTGGACCTAGCAGTCTTGAGTGGCCAGTGCTCACAAGTGTATAATATATCAGGTATGCTTTTAAATCTGATCCTCTCTGGTTTTACTTTGGTTTCCTAAAGAAAGAAAGCTCATAGCATCTTGGTATGGACACATGTCTGTCTCTCAATCCCCTTGGGGCATTTTAACGCATTTGCAAACAAGAAAAGGTCTCAAGTGTATTAACTTTCCTAAAGATTTCATTAAAATAAGAAACCAGGAAAAGGAGAAGGAGCCTAGGGAAAGTTTCCCCTTTACTTATATCAGAGAAACCATAAGGGAAATCGATGTCAAATGAGGCATCATTAATTCTGCTGTTCATACAACTACTTATATTGCATATTTACTAGGATTTCAACAATACTATGACTGAACGTTGTCAAGCAATGAAATTACTACATTTTGGGGAGAATGGCCATCAGAAATTCTGAACTGTTTTCAAAGTATCAAAATATATTATGTACATGTTAAAAGGAAAAAGAAAGGAAAACAAAAGCTTGCCCAGCTGGAACTGAGAGGCACAGACTGATCTTTTCCTGCCTGCTGCATTCAGGGAGGACATGCAAACGTGCTGGACTTACAAGAAGATCCTGACAGAGGATTCTAAGTTGAAACAAAATAAACAGTTTGCACAAGGCAAGATCTTTAAAGACCTACAATCTTTTACTGGTTGTCAAAGACCATGAAAGGAAGTCCACCTTGCTGGCCAGACTTGGTTGCTGCAATAAGAACAAGCAGCAAAAGAGCATGTTGTCACTGAGTTTTATGGGCAGAGAAGGACGTTTGAAGACTGGGCTGAGGAAGGTTCCCAAGAAGAGAGAGAAAAGGTGTCTTGAAAAGAGACAAGGCAGCTTCTCAAGAAAATGAGTCTCAGCTCTTTTGTATGTATTCCCAACCAAGGGGGACTGGTAGCTCTTATTTCCCTTAAAGACATGTGGGAAAAGCAACAAAAGTCCAAACTAGTGTTTAGGAGGCAACATGGTTTAAGGAAGGAGGAAAAGCTGTAAATATCCAACCAGATACAAACTGGTGATCTAAGGAGGAGAGAATGAGAAACAGGAAACTGACTCCAAAATCTGTAAAAAATGTTTGCTACCCAAAACAGTATATGACTAACAGTTAAGATGAGAAAGTAAAAAAAAATCATAGTAGGAGAAACAAAAAGAAGTTACAGGCTGGGAAGTATAAGACAATGTCTTAAAAAAGTCTGAAAAACACCACCAGATTTCTGGTCTGTCATGACCAGGAGGAACTGATGAGTGAGAAAAGAGAGAAAGCACCCAAGAAAATGAAAGTGCTTAGTACTCATCTTATTGAGCTCTACATGACAGCAAATACCCCCCCCTCCTTAATATGCAGCAGGGAAGTCAACAGAAGACAGTTCCTGGTTTAACTCTTAGAAGCATTTTGTGATACTCACTTTCAGTATCATTTCTTTCAATTCCTTACTATTACTTCTACTTAAGCCACATGTATTATCCTAAAGAAACCATCTGGGTTTTGTGTGTCATTATATTCTTTTTTTTAGATTTATTTCTTGTTCTAGCTGTTACTCCAGCAGATCTGAATAACTTATTCTTTATAGCTCTATTTTCATGATATAGTCCATTTTGTGTACTTTGGTCTGTACAGAAAAGATGCAAAAATTACATGAATCACATCTGGTGAAATGCTGGTCTACTGAAAACAACATATGTTTCTCTGTTGGTTCCACTGAAGCTGAAGTTTCATTCTAGCCGCATTACTTTTGCTTCTGTCTCTGCTTAAATTTCCACAACCTATGTTGAAACTTGTCCTTGTCTCCCTGACCTTACTCATCTCCAACTCAGCCGCCATGCTGGATTGCTATTGCTATCATTACAGTTATCTTTGGTCCTTTAAATTTTGCCAAGGACTAGAATGTTTTTTCTGTGCATTTTTAATGCCTAAGAAGTCCACAAGAATAAAGGAAACCAACTATTATGCACACCAAGGAAAGATCTCAAAGGAATTAAGGAGTGTTCTTCTAAGAATGTGACACATATAACAGCCCAGCTGAAGTGCCTCTAAACCAATGAACGCAGCATGGGCAGCAAACAAGAGGTGTTAGAAACCACTGTGCTGCCAGAAAGCTATGACCTTGTTGCCATCACTGAAACTCTGTGGGACAAATCCCTTGACTAGAGTGCAGCTGTCGATGGCTACAGGCTGTTCAGAAGGGACAGGGGAGGAAGGCAGGGCAGAGGCGTTGCCCTCTACATCAAGAAATGAATAGAGCGTGAAGAGCTGTCTCTGAGGAATAGCCACGAGCAGACTGAAAGCTTATGGGTGATAATCAGGGACCAAGGCAACAAAGGGAACCTT